>NW_009714532.1:696-15827 GCF_000703405.1 Apaloderma vittatum
GGACTTCTGCCTCCTGCCTGCATGTGCCTCCTCCCCGGGTGGGCTGAGGAGGGGGGCTGCATCTCCTGGGCTGCCTGCAGCATCCTCCCCTCTCCTGCAGATGTTTCGGCCTGAGCCTGACCTGCTGTGGAAGTTGGTGCCCTGAAGACCGAGACTGGGAGGGGAGGGTCATTCCAAGTGAAGCCTGTATATATCTTACCTTTTCTGTCTTGTGCAAACTGGGGTAGTGCAGAGGGTGCTTATTTCAAGTGAAGTGGGGAGGGGGTACCCGGCTGGGGCTTGTGTTGTGCAGAGGAACTTGCCCCAGGTGACTGATGCCTGCTGATAAGGCAAGCCTTGAACTGACTCTGGCTGCAGAAGCCACCAGTCTGGAAAGTACAGCTGAACTGCTCAGTCCTCCTTGCTGGACATCCTCCTCCCGATGGATGAGGCAGGATGAGCCAAGGGGGAAGGGGATGATATTGCCATATTATGATCTTGGTGCCTGCTCCTTCTTCTAGTGTTGTCTTCTGCAAGTTTGTTGATCTGGGTTTATTTAAAAGTTTATTTTCAAAAAAAAAAATACTTTGCACAACATAGTGGGTTTTTCTCTTGTTTGATTTTTTTTTTGTTGTTGTTTTTAAATTAAACACTCAATGCACTTGTCATCTGCATACAACACTGTAGCATTGGAAGCATTCTTAGTAACCTCATCTGGGTCTTGTTTTAAATTGCTTTAAACTCAAGACAGAAACCACTGTATCATCTTGCCTTGCTAAAAATGGGTGAAAACACTGTTCCTTACACAATGACTACATAAGACTTTACTACAAAAAGGCAGTTTAAAGAATCTAGATTTATTTAAAACTTATTTTCACAGGGTAGCCAGCCCAGGTGAAAATAACCATGCGTTTCTCTGGTTCAGAGAACAAATGTATCCATTATGTTTGTTTACTTTTCTCCCTCTTCCTCAACAGTGGTACTGAGACTGTTTATGTTTTTATTAAACTGACATGGCAAAAACTGAGATGTATATGATGTTTACATAAAATTATGAACTGTGTATGCAGTTTTTTATGTAAAGTATTAAAAGATTCTATGCTGACACTTGTGAGAGCAGTGTTGTGATTTATGGAGACTGTCCTCAGCTTGCAGTGAGAGTCCTGCGTGGTTTTGAACTGCACTAGAGTTTGTCTCCTGCCTCCACACGCTTCTGTTTGTATTTTCTCCACTGGCTGAAATACCTGTCCGGCAGCTTTCAGGGGGTGGTGGCTTTGTTTTCCTTTGGGGGAGCTACTTCCTTAATTTTCCTTCACAGATGGCAGCTGGAAGCGTACTCAAAACTCAAGGTGGTGACTAATCCATCCTTGTTGCTGTGAAGCACAAGAAGCCTCTGTGCCTTCTGCGTGGTGAGCTTGGGCTCAGGCTCCCAGTGCTCCTCCACGCTTGCTGCCTCTTGGTGAGCTTTGGCCTTGTGCTACCACAAAATTGTCAGAAAATTGAAAAGTAGCAATAGGGCTAATTTTTCAAGCAACATACTTGGAGAAAATCAGATTTTCATTAGCCGTCTCCCCTTTGCTTGGAGTGAATGCTCTTTTGCTGCAACGAACTGTTGACCTGGAAGTGGGAGGCTGTGCTAGCCTCTCTAGATTTCTTAATTGCTGGTCTCATTAATTCCCAAAGCAATGTAAAAAGCCTCAGCCTCCCTATGTCAGGGATTCCTGGCAGGGCATCGTTCCTGCCTCATCCTTTGCTGTCTCTGCGCTCTGAGCTCTGCTCCCTGCCACAGCTTGGCTGCCTGGGCTGGTGCAAAATGCATCCTGTGATTTTTTTTTAAATTTTTTTATTTTTCCCCTTGAGCAACGTGTGCAAAGTGCTGATGTCTCACTTTTTTTTTTTTTCCCCCACCTCCAGAAAAACTCCCATAGGTACCTATAAAGGAAATCTCAAGACAGTTTTATATTTTCATAAATCCTTTGGATTCCTTTTGCAGAGGTGTGAGAGTGGAGTTGAGCCTTTTGTTTTTTCTACCCTATGAATATCTGCTAGGGTGCACCGGGTTGTCCAGAGATGTTAACATATACCAAGGCAAGCAAAACACTTTTAGTGGCTTTTGCTCATTTGTTCGCAGGGGGCTCTGCCAGCCAGAAAGCAGTGGAGCTTTTCTGGCAGGTTAACATAGAAATAGCTGGCTTCTTATTTGACAACTGGAGAGTAAATCAGAAATAGCGTGGAGATACCTGGATCTGCGTTCTGAAGACTTCAAATGCTAAAGTACACGCTCAGTCCATGCCGTGAATTTGTAGCGTTGTTTCCTGTGATTCTTAATGAGGGATAGTGGCATTTTCACTTAAGGCAATTTAGCCAGGATTTCTTAAAAAGTCCCAGGTTCTAGGTACCTGTCTCCAAGGTTTTCAGTTCTCCTGATATTCAAAGGGTGAGTTTCTTATCTTCAGTTTGGGGACCCTAAGATCTCTTTGTGGTCCTAAAACATTCTTTGAAAAAAAATCTTAGTTTTGGATGTTTAAAGGCCCAGGGCTAAAGACCTCATTCTTGCAAAAGCACTCGACAGCCAGGTTCGGTGTGTGTAGCACTCTTCTACACTTTATTGGCTGGTGACGTTAAAATCAGCATTGGGAACTTTTTCCTTAAACTGCTTGCTATAGCTCCAAAATCTACATATTCTGTTAGACTGCAGTGATAACCAATCTTCTTAAAAACCCAGAGGAGAAAGTGTTAATATTTGTATTTTGAACACTGGGAAATGAGTTAGCATTGCATCCCTGTATAATTAACTATACCGATATTTTCCACTAAGGTGCTTACAAGGCAGTCACATTCATTATTTCCAGTTGGACCTTTGCCCAAGTCTGGGCTACAGCATCTGGCCCAAGAGGGAAAAGCTGCAAGAAAACACATTTCAGTTTTAACTGAGTGTGACCTTTCTCTACTACTTGTGAAGCTGTGAGTAAGCCGACAGGGTGAGGTCACTGTGTGGGAGTCCACCCGCCGGGGTCAGGTGGTGGGATCGCAGCTCTGTGCCACGTCGCTACGCTCGCTTTTTAGCGTCACCGCTTTGGTGGAGGGGGGACACGAGGTGTGGCTCATCCCACCCTCCTTGACTCAGCAGTGCTGACATGACTGGGCTGACATGGCCAGGACCACACCGACTGCGGCATGACAATGTCACACCGAACCAACTCCACCCCACGGCTCCATCTGCCCACCACTGGAGCCAGCCAGGTGCCTGAGCTTGGGACAGGTCTCCCCACGACCCACACCGTGTGTTCAGACAGAGGACTGATCTCATGCAGATCTCCCCTTGCTCTTCATCTGGTTCCCTCGCTCATGGTAATCTGGTCCCAGTCTGTCTTTTGACTGGAGATGAGGTGACAGCGAGCAAGTCAGAGCATCAGAAGAAGGTCAACTACCAACTCATCTCACAGTCCCTTTGCACACTGTTGGGCATGCAGAGACTTGTCCAGCTGTGTCCATGTGCCCACACAGATGTTCCCAAATGAGGAAAGGTTGCATGTTCCCTAAGTCTGTTCAGACCAAGTTCTGTCTCTGCGAAAGGTGTTTCTTCTGGTTGAGAGCCAGAGCTCTGTGAGGGGAGTTTGCTCTGTAACAGCACTGGTGAATCCTCAGCAAATCCTGAAAATATAGAAAAGCCTCACTGAAGGGCCAGTTGATCTTCGTCATTCTCAGTTCAAGTGGGGAGAACACTTCTGCACTCCCACCTTGAGACTGGGTTGGAGCTTGTGAGTGTGTCTCATCTGGGCACCCGGGAAATGAAGCCACCCAGGGAAGGTCAATATCGTCTTCTCATCTTCTGGAGATACAGCAACAGCAGCTGTGAGTAGTCCTGGCACGAGGAAATGGGGACTCTGTTCAAAAAGGATTCTCAGTAGGATGTATCAATAAAAGGATAGACTTTGGTGGGAGAAAGACATCAGTAAAAATTCTCATTGATTCTGGCAAAATGTTTTTTAATGCACTTATTATGCGATGAAATCAAAATGCCTCTTTTTTCTTCTTTTTTTCTTTTTCCTTTTTCCTTTTTCTTTTTTTCTTTTTCTTTTTTTTCCTTTTTTTCCCCTCTGTTTTCTTTTTTCTTTTGTTCATTTTTTTAAAGCAGGAGCAGAATTTGAAGCAATGTCCTCTTATATGGCTTTCTGGTTTCGCAGGAAAAAAAATTTAGGTCCATTTGCCTTGAACTGTGTCAGGCAGGTTGGAAGTCTGTTTTAGCAATTCAGTAAAGAATGGACACAAACTCACTGCAATAAGAAAAAGAAAAAAGTGCTTTGAGGAAGTCCACAAGTATTTTACTGGAATCAGTGTCACTAATTAATTCACTCACTGATTTTATTCCCTTACTTCAGAAAGGAAAAAAAAAGAAGTTTTATCCTTCTGATTTTAGTGGACTGTAGCACTAGTGAATCCGGTTCTTTTGGTTTTGCTGGTTCCGTAACAGTATCTATTCATAAATAGAAATTGCATTAATAATCCATTGAGCTAACTTACAAGGTCTATCTAAGACAAGTCATTTGCCCCTGCAGGTCCAAAGAGCTGTTTGCAGGTCTGGCTAACCCAGTCTGTGCGTGAAGGTCCAGGTGCTCCAAGTCAGCAACTTGAAACCTTCTTCCCAGGTAGCAGACGTGATGGACTGAAGAAGGTGATAAGCATCTACTTCATGGAACCGTTTGAAGAAAGGCTGAGATCCATTGCTGGAGGAGTCTCTTTGAAACTTTGTGAGGCTGCATGTGGACACCTTTAGATGTGGAGCCCAAGGGAGGGAACGATTTCAACTCACTTCAGCTGCGTTGAGTTTAGGTTAACTCATGTAAACTGGTTGTCCCTTTACAGCCAGCAGACAGAAGGAGGCAGCTCTAGGGGACCTCTTTCCACTGCCCATGAAGGAGCATCCTCACCCTCTGGAAGGGCTTGCAGGTGACGCTGTGTGATAGGGGCTTTGCCAACACCAGTGGGTGCTGGCATTGGGCCAGGGCAGGCGGGAAGGTGTGGGAGAAGTGTTGTCTAGGAAGAGAGTTTGAGCAACTTGCTACAGCTGGATAAGCAAGTCCAGAGAGGACAGATTAGGATTAGGAAGTTTTTGAGGATGGTTGTAGCCTCATCCTTAAGCCTAGGATCTGCAGGCCATGTCTGAATGAACTATGTGAGAGATTGGAACAGGTTGCCCAGAGAAGTTGTGGGTGCCCCATCAATGGAAGCATTCAAGGCCAGGTTGGATGGGGCTTTGAGCAACCTGGTCTACTGAAAGACGTCCCTGCCCATGGCAGGGAGGTCAGACTAGGTGTTCTTTAAAGGTCCTTTTGAATCCAAACCATCTGTGATTCTGTGTCTTTAAGGGCTTGATCTGAGTAGCCTGATGTTATGAATGATCATTTTTATTTTGCGACTAGAGGAAGGGAATCAGTTGCTCTTCCTCCTTCTCCCTTGCTCCTTGAAATTTTCCAAGTTCACGTTGAGAGCAAGGAGTTTTCTTCAAGTTTGCTCCCAGTGCCAGTGGTAAGCCACAGTCTGTGATAAGCAGCAGTCAGCTGCGTTAAGTTTTGTGGAGAGACACTTGTGCCCTGGGGAAGACAGACCTCTCTTCAGATCTTCAGCGGATCCGTGAAGTGAGAGGCTTTGTGGTTACCTGTAAGAAGTGCCTTTATGTGTCAGCACTGTATTAACCATCCATAATTCAGCACCAAGTATCATTTGGTATAATAATAACTACAGGCACATCCGCTTTTCTTACATGATTGCAATGTCAAACTCACGGTAAAAGGTGAGGTGTTAAGAGTGGGGGTTAAAACTGGAGGCAGTGATGTGATAGCTCTACTGAACTGGAACAGCATAGCAAGAAGAATATTAGATTGGAGCCTACAGCATGTACTAAATATATGTGTACATTTTTCTCCTAGCCTGCTAGTCTATGTGGTTTCTGCGTGTGCTAAATCTTGCTTCCACGTAAAGGGAACCAGTGGGTGGGATTTTTCATTAAGTGCTTAATTCTACTGCTTTTAGGCCATTCATCCTCTTCTGCATTTATGGCATGGCTGGAGATAGGAATTTGGAAACAAACTGGATTTCCTGGTGCGCTCATTTGCATGATAATGTCCCCTTCGCACCCAGCTCCCAGGAACAGGAGGGTGGTGGCAGCTCCAGGAGCCACCAAGGGCTCCTGGAAGGTGGGGAGGGAGGCTCTGGGGAGCACGACAGCCCTGGAAGAGACTTCTCCTGTTCCTAAGTTTTGTGCATTATACAATGAGTTGTAACCCTACAGCCCTTGCTGTGTGGGGCTGTACCCTCTGATCACAGCAGAGCAAGCCTGGACTTGCTTTGCAGGATTCTCTGGAGTTTGGTGGCAGCAGCCTGACCTTTCCTGGGGACAGCCAACTTTCTCCTCTAGTGAAAAAAGAGTTTAGACCAGGTCTTTTCATAAGATATGTGCATAGCTAGATGCAGTCAAACTATCTGTATAAAAATCAAAGAAGGATGAACATACAGCCTTCCGCTCTTTTAGGAGTCTTCTATTCTTTTAGGAGTAAATGGGTTCTTTGTATTTTCAGTCTAATCAGCCTCGAAGATATTGAGGAACATCACTGCCTAATGTGCAAGTGTAACTTAACATCAGTGATAGAAAGACAAAGATTACTTTTTTTTTTAATTCTGAAGAGAAAATAATTTATGTGTCTCAGGCTTAAACCAACCATGCCCTCATAAGCATCTGAGAGATTTTAGATTTCTATATCTACTCTAAAAGTACTCATATTTCATTTTCATTTTCTCTCATAGTCAGGTGGGAGGAACACAAAAGGTGCCACCATCTAGACGACCAAGGAGACTGAATGCGAGAGAGCTTATATCAAAACAGCCTTGTACCAACCTGTCTTCCCATCAGTGACGTGATGGGCAGGATGATGCGTGTTGCTCCTATTTTTCCTCCTTACTGTAGTGTTTCCAAACACGATGCCCTTCAGCTAGGGATAGAAATGAGCTGAGTCCCTCCTGATTGCAACAGGACACTGCATTGATGGCGGTTGCTGCATTTCGCTCAAAACGCTCCTAGGGATTAACCAGAATGAGAGGCTGGCATGACCAAAACACACATGTACTAATAAAATGGTAAAAAGGGAAGCAAACTGTAGTAATTACCTTGCAGCTAGGAATTTAGCAAAGGTGTGCCTAATGCCTGGGCTCCTTGCTAACAGCCCTCTTTGGCTCCCACATGGCAGCGGCCTCTCCTCTTGGGTGGGCTCACTGATTTAACACTGTCGTGTGAAATTCCGAGCAACTGTTCTCAGCCTGTGTTTAGCTGGGAAGATTTCAGACTGGGAGACAGGCTTTGCTGCCTGAAATCTTCTCTATCTTTTCCAGCTGTGCCACTGGGTTTAATAAAAAGCCATTTCTCCTTTGCACATTCTTCATCTAAGAATGTTCTTAATACTTCATCATGCCAGGAAAGCAGCTAGGGATGATGGGTTTCTTCACTTGGCGTGCTTAGACTGACGTGGCTATGCCAGTGGTGCTGTGTGTTCTGAGACATCGGACCCAGCCACTGTTCACTCCCCTTAGCTCAAGCATGTGTTTGAAACTTCTGAAATTCTACATATCACATACTAGGCAAGGGAATAAACAAGACATTTCTTCCATATGATCCCGAGAAACTGATGTCTGCAGTTATTTAAAGGAGACCAAGCCTGGCTCTTGAGCTCAGTTGTAGGTATCTGGCAGGCTTAGGGGTTCCCCATTCCTCTGCACACTCCTTGCAGAAATTCCCTTGAAGATTTCTTTCCTGGCTTGCCCCCTGATTGACCGCTACCTAAACCCTGCTGTGGGCTGTGCAAGTGCCACTGTGGCCGGTGTAGCTACTGTGTCCTTGCCTCAGGGCAGCTGATGGTGGGTGCATTTGGTGCCAGTCCCCCTCCTCTGCCCTGAGGGGGGGACGCTGCCATGCAGGGAAAGGGTGGCTGGAGCACAAGAACCTCGCAGGGATGCAGGGCTTTCCTATACTGTATAGCAGGCAAGGTGTAAATAATGAATATCAGTCTGCTGGTGACACTAAGCTCATGATCTCTTCATTAAACTTCGGGGTTGTTATTGGTTTATGTCAGGTCAGTTTATCAGCGCAATCATCTCATTATCAGCATAACTGTACGACTGCTTTTGCACCGGTAAAATTTCACATGCGATTAGGAGCAACCCTGCCCTTCTGCAGGTTAACCAAGAAGGAGTGTCCATGGGGCAAACTGTGCCAGGGGAATGAGGACATGAGAGTGGAAACACCAGCACGTTCCTCCGCAGGCAGGAGCCGGCTGGCCAGGAGCTATGATTAGACTGGAGACGCAACTCAAGCTGGAGCGGCTGAAATTTCACTGCAAAAGTTTCTTGCTTCTTATTTTGCTCCTTTGATCTGTTGAGAAAGGATCAGGTTTCAGGGAAAAATCAGCCAGGACAAGCCACAGAGGTCTAGAATTACCGACATGCAAAGAAGCAGGGTGAGACAAGATAGGTTTCAGGCTGCAGCCGGTCCATACTCAGCTAAAGCTTGAGCCCAGGATTGATGGAGGGCCACATCGGCTGCTTTTAAAGATGCAGATGCTTAAAATTAAAAACAATTGTTTATTAGGCATTCCCAGATGGCTCTATCATAAACTAGTCACGCACCGGTCTCAGGACTCACAGCTCTTCTGCGCTCAGACCACATTATTTCTGTACATGAGTGGTTTTAATAAACCCAAGAAAAATATGCATTCTCGCATGTTAGTTTTGCAAGGCAATCCCACAGCTGTGCTTTAAAAATAAACAAACAAAAAAAGCAACCCAGAAAGTGCTCGTATGCCAAAACTTGCAGGATCAGTGGATGAAACAAATGGGGGAGGCAGCAGCAATGGAGTTGGGCTGTGAAATTATAATCATATTGTCCTTATAGCCAGTGTGTGCTATTGTTGGACAGGTATATTCTAATCATATTTTAAAGTCTTTGTGGATTTGAGACTGTGACATGTATTTCTGGGTGAAAGAACTATTGCAAGAGAGCATTACTGAGGTGCCTTAGAAACACTGCAGATAACACAAATGAGTGATTTTTTTTTTTTAAATAAAAAAGTAGTTTTTCAAAATCATATGCAAATACCTATGCTAGCAAGATTTCATCCATAATATCAGTTGGATTTACATTTTCCAGAATTGATGACTTTCAGAACTGTTCTGCAGAAAGTCCTGACATCACTCATAAAGCTCTTCAGCATTATTTTATGTTTTAAGCAAATCTAATTAGACAACTCCTATTGTGCTTGAAAATGATGCTATAAAAATAATAGTAAAATAATAAAAATAACAAAACCAAAACCCCACAGAAAACAGCAGTTCTCAAGGAACTGTTACATGTTTTCAGCAAAAATCTCCCAGTGCAAAAGGCATCTCTCCAGCGCTTAGACACACTGCCTGGGCTACCGTGGTGCTCTGGGACCGATTCCAACACATTGAGTCCCTTGGCTAAGGTTTGAAGATCCTATAAAGCAGCAGTCCTGCTTTTTCTAATGATACTTCATTTGCTGAGAGGTTTGTTAACGCATTCCCTGTGACCCAAAGCTCTTTCACCCGGATGGTGGGTTGTGTCTCTGGGGAGCAGAGCACTGAAAGGAGCAGAGCCCATGATAGAGCCAGAGTTGTCGTTTTTCTTTTTTCCTTTGCTAGATGTGTTATTTGCCGCCAAGCAGAGGTCTGATCAACCAGAATCTGCCTGTGAACTGAGAAGAAATTCATGCCAGTGTTTCACCTGAACCGATGTCAGTGTTAGCCCACCCTTAGACCAGGTGACCTCCTGAGGTCCTTTGAGGGTTCGTTGTCACTCAGGAGGTGGTCAAGCTCATCTTTTACCTGTTATTCCTTGAGTAGACCTATGTAATCTCTCCTGTTTGAGGGACAGCTTTGATGCTACCATGACTGTGCTGCCTGCCATGCTACAGCTTATGCAAGTAGTCACCAAACCCACCTGGTCAAAAGCAACCTCTTTTCATTCTGCTAAACTCTTGAGGGCATCGTTTAAATTGAGGGATGATGAACTAGTTTCACATGTGAAACAAGGACCAGAGTATCCAGTCCTCACCCATGTGGGACATGAGATGGCTGAGCTGAGGTGTTAGCATGGAGGAGAGGACCTTCACCCAGCTCGCTCTGTCCACTGACCAGGGCTTCTCCAGACCTATGGCCATGCCCTGCACTGGGAGGACGTTTCCTTACTGACCATTGGGGTTTGAGGCCTGGGTTGCTCCGTGGCGTGTGCTCTTGCACCTGCTTCTGTACAGCTCTCCCAGTGGCGTCTTGTCCTTGCATGTTGCAACAGGCTGCATTTGTGGGACAGGTGAAGCCAAAAAGTCCCTGCCTGCAGCCAGAGCCTCTCCCACAGCCCGTGCAGCTGACAGTGCCCTACCAGCAGTCAGGGACCCACCAAGCTGCTCAGGCCCCTTGCAGTGAGGGGAGCATGCAGATTTCTGGTGTGAGCAGAGCCTGGGTGACTCCCCATTGCTGATGCGTAAATACAGGTTTGATTGCTGGCAAACCGAGATGTGCTGCACGATGATTTTGTCTTCCGGATGGCAGCTGAACACCCAGTGAAATCTCTCTTGATTGCTGTTTTGCCACATAATACTGTTTTCCTCATATTTTCCCCGTGCAATGTGTGGTGCTGACAGCATCCTGGCTGTCAAGTGTGTCTGGACAGGGATCCATGTGCTTTAGCTGTGGCTCCTGCTCTTGTGCTGTCACCTCAGCAGGACAGGACCACACGGCGTATCAGCCATTCAGCAGACGTAGAGGTCGGGGCTGCCCTCAGCCCACCCACCATGCCAGAGGGCACGTGCCAGCCCAGTAGCCCCTTCCCATCCAGTCACAGGTGACCCTGGTGTTCCAGGCACTGTCTCTTTGCATGGACATTAGCAGCCAGCTCTGCACCTGAGAGCCCTGGTCCTGGCTGCAGACCCCAGCTGGATCCCAACTGGGGTATCTGTGTGCTCTCTCCACCCTGTGATTTCCCCATATTATCAAAATCCATCCGGAAGTCAGATTTTAATTTTTTTTCTTCCCATGACCTCTACTTCTGGCATCAGTAAGCTGCTCTGAGCATCACCTCCTTGCACTTGAAATCTGATCTCTGCCTTATTTGTTGCGAATAGATGTCCATTTATTAATATACAAGATTAATGAACCTTTTCCCTGGTATAGGAAAACCCTACCGCTAAATTATTGAATACATGTATTTCCTCTCTGTACAGAGAGGAGCAGTTGAATCAGATCAGTTCTTAAATGGGAAGCATTTAGGACTCTGCACTGAGAAGGTTGTGTTCGTCACTGGGATCCACACCTTGCACTTTCCAATCATTCCTGTCTGGCCCTGACTGCTGTCCCTCATCCCACTCTTCAGAAGGGGGTCTGACATCTTTAGACAGAAGCTAAACATCCTTTGTCTTGGCAAACATCGGAGTTTTGGGCCTTTCCTATATACTTATGGAAGAACTGGAGCTTGATGGATGCTTCCGCCTCTACAGATGGAAAATGTTCAGCTGGACTTCTCCTCCGGAGATGTTTCAGTGCCTGTTTTTCTCTTGAGCATCTCTAGGGGGGATTCATTGTTCCTGTGACGCAGCAGCATGTGCGCAACATTTCCCAGTGTAAGTATGAGCAGGCAAGGACTATTAATTCTAAGTGTTACCTCCAGCCTTTCTTTTGGCTACACGTGGAAGCATCTTACCTGTGTTTGACAAAGCTTTTGTCATGGGGAACAAATACAGCACACTCCTCCGTCCCCGGGGAAGCCAACAGGACTCAGATGTGGTTTTGGGGGACCACTGAGGTAGTTGCAGCACAGAGCTCTAAGGCTGTCCCCGCTAGCCAGACACAGGGCTACTTGCAGGTGAAGATGCAGCACCAGTGTGTGCAGCTCCAGGGCTCCTCTGAGCAGCATCACATTGATCTGGGAGTGCTCCTGAGCCCCCTTCACTGCCAGCCCCTCCACAAATGCCTGTGGCCGGCAGTGAGGCCAAATCAGAAGTGGGGACGGTGAGAGGCAGCTGAGTCACTGCTAATTCTCGTGCTCAGCCTGGTTTTGTGTCCAAAACAACTGATTTTATTTTCCGTAGCTGTCAGTCATGGAAAGCAGCTTTGTTTTTCTGTTTTAAACGAGGAAGGAAAAACAGCGGTGAAAGCCTGCAACCGCCTATTAGTTATTGGGACTAATGGAGCTAGACTGCTCCCGCGGAACATTTATTCCTCCTACATCTTCAGTAACTCAGCTTCGTACTGTGAGATCAACAAATTACTCTTACAAAACTTTGCTGTCAGGACCGAGGTGTGTGTCCTTTGTAGTCACCAGCCTAACAAAGGGATGCTTTCCAGGTGAATTCATAGAATCATAGAATCACAGAACAATTCAGGTTGGAAAAGACCCTTGGGATCATCAAGTCCAACCATTAACCCTACACTACAAGTTGCCCCCTAAACCATATCACCCAACACCACATCTAAACGACACTTGAACACATCCAGGGATGGCGACTCAACCACCTCCCTAGGCAGTCTGTTCCAGTGTCTGACCACTCTTTCTGTGAAGAATTTCTTCCTAATGTCCAGCCTAAACTCGCCCTGTTGCAACTTGCAACCATTCCCCCTGGTTCTGTCGCTAATTACCTGTGAGAAGAGACCAGCACCAACCTCTCTACAATGTCCTTTCAAGTAATTGTAGAGCATGATGAGGTCCCCCCTCAGCCTCCTCTTCGTCAAACTGAACAGACCCAGCTCCCTCAATCGCTGCTCATAAGGTCTGTTCTCCAGGCCCTTCACCAGCTTTGTTGCCCTCCTCTGCACTCGCTCGAACACCTCGATATCTCTCCTATACTGAGGTGCCCAAAACTGAACGCAATACTCAAGGTGCGGCCTCACCAGTGCTGAGTACAGAGGGACAATCACCTCCCTTCTTCTGCTGGTCACAAAATTTCTAATACAAGTTCATGGATTAAGTGTGGGGCGGGGGCACTGCTTGCTTTTCAAGCTTCTTCAACAGTTTACTCAGCTCTGAAAGCAGTTTGTATGAGCTCTTTTTTTAATTGTTTTTTTTTTTTTGAATTATATTTTTTAAGCGAAGAAAAATATTCAGCCCCTCCAAAGCCAGCAGTATTCTTCCCAGGCTGGAGAGGATGGTCAGGCTGGTACTGCAGTGAGCAGGTGGTGTGGAGGGCATGTGGGGAGTTACCTCCTTTCACATCAAACATGTGGCACGCCTGCCAAACTCCCAAACTACCTGGTAACTGGATGAGAAACGTCACCTTTATCTGCATCTCTGCACGACTCTCATCTGGCTGCAGACAGTAACTGCACCATGCTTGCCCTTCACTCATGTAATTTTTGGATAGCTGAGGAAACTCTCAGTTCTCCCTGTTCATGTTTTCTCCCTTGTAGATAATAAGTAAATGAAGCTGAGAGGGTCGCAGGGACACCTGACTTGCCTTGCTCTTCTCACGTTCATTTATAGCTGACTCACAAAGGAATTTTTTTCCCCTCTCAGTATTTCTTCTCCTTTTGATGACCAAGTGCATGCTGTTTACAGGGCCCAGAATATCTGAGGCAAAGGAATGTTCTTCAAATGAACGGCCTAAAAAGTGTTGCACTTGTGTCTATCCATCTTATATGTAATGTTTTGTTGACAGCTTTTCTTCCTTTCAGGCTTTTTAAATTACATCCTTGGTATTTCTTACCACACACAATACATACAGAGCCACCCCTCTCCATAGTAATCCCAGCTGGCAGCTAAATATTTAACAGTCTGACAGCATCTTTTTCAGCCATAGTTTGTGTTTCTTGGGATCACCCAAACTTCAGGTTTCTACACTGTCCAGCAGCTGGTTTTGGGGTCTCTGTGACTGTCACTGAGCTGTGGGCTCTGCCATGGCAACTTGTGCTGGGCTGTCAGAGGGAGGATTTGAAGCTTCAGAAAGGGTTTTCTGGTGAAAAACCTTTTTCCCAGGAGAAATGCACTGGGCCTGAGATGCCCCCTCAATCTTTGCATGCCTTGAGGCTCTAGGGCTAATGTTTCTTATAAATGTTTCTCATTACTGGCTTGATTGGGCCTAATACAAGTCTTATGAGGAGTGGCTGAGGGAACTGAGATTGTTTAGTCTGGAGAAGAGTCTGAGGGGTGACCTTATTGCTTTCTACAGCTACCTGAAAGGAGGTTTTAGTAAGTTGAGTGTCAGCCTCTACTCCCAAGTTGCTAGTGATAGGATGAGATGAAATGGGCTCAAGTTGCACCAGGGGAGGTTTAGATTGGATATTAGGAAAAATTTCTTTGCTGAGAGAGTGGTGAGACATTGGAAGAGGCTGCCCAGGGAAGTGGTGGAGTTGCCATCCCTGGATGAGCGTAGACGCGGCACTTCAGGGTATAGTTTAGTAATCATGGTAGTTTTGGGTTGATGTTTGGACTTGATCTTAGAGGACGTTTCATGATTCTACGATTCTGTTCTATAATACCTTCAGCCACCTGAAGGTTAGTTTCCTGTGAAAACTGTTGGTTACCAGGAAGTGATTTAGAAATGCCCTGAAATAGCACTATCAGTGCAGCTCAGAGTTCAGAGGTGCTATACACCAGTTAGCTCATCTCCCTCTCATATGGGACTAGCAACAACACATTTACGCCTCCATCACTGCTTCTACAGTACAGGGTATACATTACTTCTGAAGAACCCATTTTTGTGTGCAGACAAGGCAGGGGGCCTGATTCCAAAACACTTCTGTTGCTTAGTTCGTTCTGCATGGTGTAGAAAGCATTTCTTCCTCCACTTTCAGTCCCTCCTGCATCTCTTGGGTTTGTGTCCCGAGAGTTTAATGGGTGCAGTGGCAACTGCTGCTCGGCTCCTGGATCTTGATGGGGATCAGAGGTTTCCGGCAAGGGCTGCCTTCAGACACAGATACCTGGGGCAGCAGCTGCTGGGGCAGAGAAGAGCCACCACTGTGAGTTGCTTTCCTTCCTTGGGCCAAGAAATCCAAGAGGGTTTGTCAGGGGAGTGGAGGATGATCAGAGCCAGCACCAGCCACACCTCAGGCTCATTCTCAACTCCCTGTTCCCTGACACTGTGGAGTTCCCCCACAGG
>NW_009714532.1:15864-27662 GCF_000703405.1 Apaloderma vittatum
AGCCTTGTTTTTTCCTTTTCCTGCAGGTGAAATTCAGCCAACATATGCCAAGAGGCTCCATTGCAAACTGCTGTACTCAAGCTGTTTTGAAGCAACAGCTAAACTTGCTTGGTAGGCATTGTAAGGCAGCTAAACCCCTGCAATCTGCCATTGCTTGTATTTTATTTTTTATTTAATAAGCTCCTTTAAGGCAGGAGAAGCATTGCCTACTAGTGCATTGCTGCATGTTGTCAGGAGCCCTGTGCCCTGGTCCTGGGCTTGCTGCTGATTCCCTCGGGCACAACACTCTTGCACACCTCCTCTTCCCTTGCACACTTCTTACTGTTTCCATTAGTTCAACTAGTACCTAAGCAAATTCATACCTTATGATTTGAAGGTCCCAATGTGAAACAGTTGAAACCACTCAAGAGTTAATGCACTTTGTAAAATCATGCCGTCCCCCTGAATGAGTTTTTATATTAAAGGTAGAAGAGATTATCCTAACTTTGTCTCCATGGTGTCTAGACAACCATGGCTACGGCGATGTTACTGCTCCTGTGTGCGTCTCCATTTCTTCTCTGTAGCCGAAACAGCACAGTGTCAGCACAATGTATTTAACATTTAACATTGCAAAAAAAAACCCCCAAACAGCCAGGTTTGTCACTACTGGACAAGGAGCCACACTCTTCTGTGAGAAATGTTAGGACTCAGGAAACTTACACAGAGATATTTATAGCGTGACTCCTTCCTGGGAGGGAGGGAGACTTATTTCTGAATACCAGAGAGCAGAAATAGACCAGCTCTGAAGGTGAAAAGGTATGAACTTCTATTTGGGGAATATGAACAGAGCTGCATGAGAAGGAAACCATCAGTGGGTAGAGCCAGCACAGCTTCTTCTGCCTTGGCTTGCAGTATCTTTGGGACCTCAGGGCAGGAAGGCAGAATCCGACCATTCATTTGGATTTCACCCCATTTTTGTGTATTTAACAAGGTGTATGCTAGGCCCCAAATGTTCCTCAGAAAGGAATCTGAAAGGTTTTAAGTGCTGATACAAAGTGACAGGTCTGCAACCTGTAAAGAGAATGCGTATACAGGATTGTGGTGGAATTTCAACTGGCAGTTGTGACAGTGGATGAAATTATGTATTAAATGCTTACTGCTTTTCCATTAGCTGTTCTATTATTGACTTAGACCAATGTAGCCCTTAAAGCAAGAGCTGCTGGCCATTTTCACAATTCTGGCTTTCAATCATCACCAGCTTCTAAATTCCTCCTTCAGAGGCTGAACCTGCTGGAAAGATTTCCAAGGAGCTGACAGAAGTGTTTTATAGAAGCGGTCGCTCTTTTCTCCTGGGGAATTACAACCCCATAAGTCTTCATTTTACTTGACATTCCAATTTGCAGCTTCGATGCCACAAGAAATGCCTTGGTTCTAAGTTTAGTGATGAGACTTGTGATGTGGCAAGTGTAACAGAAAAATGAAGATCTGTAAAGGCCTAGTTAAGCTTTCCTTTGCTCATGTACATAGCCAGCCAGCCAGGAAGAAAAATCTCTCTTCAGCTGAGATATTTAGATATATACTTAACGTCAAACAGAAAAGCCGTGGGGACTCGACTGTGGTGTCTGGATGTGAATACTGCGGAGAGCCTGGAACACAGGGACCGCAAGGCACAATGCCCAGCCCAGAGCCCCTGCAGCTGCAGCCCAAGGACGGTGTCCTCTGTCCGGGTTGGTTCCTGTCCTCAACCAGGTGGCCGTGGTCTGCAGGGGCTGGTGAAGCTGTGACACCTGCTCAATGACCATCCAACACAGCTCAGGCTCTGCTGCCCTCGTCTAATTCTCTGTTGGCCATGTCCTTGTAGTCTGGTTCCCATGTAGGCCGTGACATCTTTGCCTACTGAGGTGACTCCCTTGCAGCCTCAAGGACTTGCCGGCCTGCCATTGCCCTGGCGTGTCGCCGTGCTGCCGTTAAACATGTTCTGTGGTGGGGCCGTGCTGCTCCATCCAGTTGCTTAGTGGACATCTAGGAACAACGTATCACGGGTGCGCATGCTCTGTTAGGTTGGACTGATCATGACAAAGGGGAAAATGCAAGTGTAGAAAGCCTCCTCAACCCTCAGAAAGGGTGTGCTTTACTGGCCGCTTTTATATTGACACAGCACTGGCACAGGCTGCCCAGGGAGGGTGTGGAGTCTCCTTCTCTGCCTGGACACGTTCCTGTGTGATCTACTGTAGGTGATCCTGCTCTGGCAGGGGGGGCTGGACTAGATGATCTTTCGAGGTCCCTTCCAACCCCGAACATTCTGTGATTTTGTGATATTCTCTGCCTGTGTGGGGATGAGTGTCCTGTTTACCAGCTGGAAGTTCTGGGATTTTCCAGGGTGCAGCTGGGGAGTCCAAAGCCTTGCACTCAGAGCACATCTTGCTCTTCACTCTGGAGGACCTTCCTCAGACCCAAGTGGCTGTGCTGAGAAAGTTGCCATCACACACAGCCACGGCTGCAAATGAATTAATGATTGCCTTCCTGGCCTGAGGGATTAATTTTATTTTCATCTTCCTTCCTCTTCAGTCCCCTGAAATTTTTACAGAGAATGACATATGAACTAAAAAAGAGTGAAGTTTATAATTACGGGGGAAAATGAGCCCCTACAGGCAAGATTTTCCCAAGAAGTCCAAGAGGTGGCCGTCTGGGGGCTTTCCTCTCCATTGCTTGGCATAGGGATGGTTTGTTACCTTGAGTAAGAAGGGGCAGGATTTTATTTGATCCTGTAACAACCCTGGGCTGCGGTAAGACAGCTGGGCAGAGACATCCTACTATGCTTCTGTATTATCTACTTCTCAGCCACTGGTAAATCAGAACCCCGTAAGGGCTGACTTTCTAGTCGAAGAGGGGGTGCCCGGGAGACAGTTTTGCCATGAATGGAGATTCATCTTTCACCTTTTGCTCATGGAACATGGAGAACTTGATGTGTAGAAACATCCCCTTTCCTCCATCACCTGAATCTCTTATTTCAAGCCTCCATGAGGCTTTTTAGGGATTCCCTGCTTTCAGCAGTGAGCATTTGGGATTGTGTATAGGGATAGAACGATTTCCTCTTCGTGCTGGCTTCGCTCTTCATTTCAGGGCTGTCCAGCGTGGGAACAGCACCTTGCAAATATGATCCCTCTTAGCAGAGGTGCTTTTCCCAGTAGACAAAGGGAGCTGCAATGTTACTCTGACTGGTAAGTTCTGTGTTGGAAGAGGGAAAGTGCTGTAATGCTGGAGCTCTCTCTAACCCTGCCATCCCCACTCACATACACCAAGCCTCTGAGCGGCAGAGATACCTGCTACTCAGCTGTGACATTCGCTTCTCCAGATCATCCTTATTTTCTGCTGTGCAGAAGATGTAGCGGGAGTAGCATTAGCAGTTAAATGCCAAATGAGTGGGCAATCATAATGACACATGTGTGGGGGACCTTGTCCTAAAGGTACACCTTGCATTTTCCACGCTCTCAGTCTCCTGTTTTCCCCAAAGCATGGATTGAAGCAACGAATTATTTAAACTGGGCTAACACTTTGGTTTTCTTTTCTTTCTGCTTCCACAGGCTAAAGAGGGAGGCTGTGTTGCGAGGTGGGGCTGAGGTTGGTAGCCAAGAATTAGCTCTTGTCCTGTCATTGTTTTCTTTGCTTCCCTTGTCAAAGGCTGGTGGTGCCTTTGCTGGTGCACCAAGCAGGCTGTGTCAGGAGGTCAGGTGCCTTTTCAGACTCTTCAGACTTTTTGACACAGCTGATGATCTATGTGCTTGTGCTCAGGTGCTAAATGACGTTCCACTAGCATGTGAAGTTTGGTGAATGAATAACCATCTCTCCAGGGCAGGAGGCTTTGTGCTGTGCTGAGAGCAATGATGAAACCTGGTCAGGCTTCTCCAGCATTAAGGTGACATTGAAAACAACCTCTCCACCTCTGACAGCAACCCTGAACCATGTCCCTTCCTTCACATCTGCTCCTGAAAATGCACAGAACTGATTTTCAGTGCTTTTGTTGCCTGTTGAGCCATCAGCCCCACTGCACTTGCACTCCTGGTATTCCTAGGTGGAGGGGAAACCATTCGGGTTGCTGGGCTCAGCCCTCCATGAGCCATCAAGGAGGCCATCATTTGAGGCAATGGGACAGAGCTGAGTCTCTTAGCTCTAAAAATCTGAAGGAAGGTGCTCTCTGACAAGACTGTGCTGCCAGCTGTGGCAAAGCTCGTATCTCCCTTATGAAGGAGAGAGATTATGGCTTCGTCTCCAAAGTAACCTCTAGGTTTATGCATTCTGGGCTGAATCTGCATCTCTGGGAGGCCACACTAAGTCGCTAAGTTGAATGCTAGTTGTGTATACACCTGTAAAGGATGAATTTGCCTGCTGCTGTGGTGAAGTCAGCAGACAGATAGGTCTGTCTTTCTGGGAAAAGGCAGCATTGTCACATGGTCACAGTTACATGGGATTGTGCCAATCTTTAGGTTCCCCGCAAGCTTTAGAGGAGTGATGGCTGTCCTAGCCCACTGGCGTTGCACCACCTGGGTCTGCTGAAGATGACTTCTCCGAGCCAAAGCACTTTTCTGCTGTTGCACACAGTCGATGTGCCACTCAAGTGGATTAGCAGATGCCTAGCACAGCTTTGTGAGCCTCTGAGTTTATGCTGATTTATTTGTGCTTATGTGAACCCTGTCTCTGCTTGCAGGTGACACGTGAAGAGAGCTTTGCCAAGTGCTTGTCCTGAGGATGGAGACTGCTTGGTGCAGTGATAAGGGAGGGCACCTACCTTCCCACCGCAAGTTACAGCCAGTCACAGGTCCGTTGTGTGCTGCCTGGTTTGGAGATTGGGCTGTTGCCACCTAATTAGTGTCACTAACACTCCAGCTGAGCTCTCAGGAGATTCTGAGTGGATGTGTCAAAGAAGGACTGGCCCTGAAGAGTTGCATGTGGTCTTACTACTGAGATCAGTTGCCTTTCACTGAGCACAAACTAAAAACTGCACGATTTCTCTGCAAACACAAATTGCCAGTCTTGTGCACTGGCAAAAGACATCCCTTAGTGGCTTTGTACTCATACAGAAAAGTTCAAGTTCAAACAAAATTGACTTTCCTGCTTCTGTGGTTCATGTGGCTGCAAGTATATTAGATTACTTCCCCTGTTGCCATGGGAATGCAGTAAAAGGGAGCCTTGCTGTGGAAGATAGGACATGTTTGCTCCTGACATGGCCAGAGCCAGTCATCTGCCTTTAGGCTCCTAGGTGAGCCCTGTGCCATAGGACAGCCTCCCAGGCAGAATTTAGGATTACATAGTCTTTACCTACCTTAATTAACAAGTTGCATAATGCTTCACTGGGCAAAGAATACCTGATTTGTGAGTTTGAGCAGATAAAAAACAAGTAGACGGGTTAAAAAAAAATGAAACTTCTATAATTAACTTCAATATCTGTGTCATGTTGCAGTTTGACATGGCAATCTGAACACACGTGCCTCATTTCACTTTTTTCAGTCTCTTCTACTTGGTTATGAATAGCATTAAGTAGTGGGCAGGTCCATGTTGCATAGGATATGCTTGGGGAAATGCCTGTGAGGAAACACCTGTGTGTCAGAGGGATCTATGACGGGCATCACATGTGCCATGGACTGCTTGGAGCACATTCAGCGCCAGGCTGAGGTTATGAAAGGGGTCCCGGAGTTCAGTCACACCCACAGCACCTACCGGTTCAGTCCTCATCAGGGATCATCTTTAACTTTCTTCCTCCTGATCCATATAATTGTGCCTTTTTCCTCATGCCGAGGGTACTTGGACAGGAAATCCAGTCCCGGTAAAAAAACCAAAACAACCACAGGAAGCTTCTTTGCTCTACCCTTCCAACTGCTGCTATTTTTAAATGTGTATCTATAGCCCAACATCACAGCTTCACCTCAAACGCTTTTGAAGTGTAGAAGTGGTCAGATAACATTTGCATTTCAGCTTTGTTTGTTTTCCTGGCTCAGACGAAAGCACGGCCAGCACGTTCATGCGGCAGAGGTTCACTCACGGTCTGTCTAGCCAGGAACACACAGAGTGGTGCCAGGGGACTCAACAGGAGAGCCCAGAGGTGTGGGGCGGCCAGCCTTCCTTTGCAAAGAGAGTTCAGAGGGTTCAGACTGATGTCCAGATCCCTTATGCTTTTCCAGGCCCTAATTCTAAATTTTCTGGCAATTATCTATCACTAGATAAATAATCTCGCAGGCACAGTAAGCCAATTAGGTTAACCTTATGTCACTTTTCTGTGAATGAATCTCATTTTCATGTGTTTAGGCTATTTAAATTCTCACCTCTATTTAAAACACTCTGAAGCTCGTACAGACACATCAACAACTTTTGTGTCAGGAATGAGAGTCGTGATTTTCTGCTGTTGAAGTTGTCCAAAAGTCACCTTCTTTGAACATGACCTTTCCTTCGAACAGCAGATTGTGTTTAGACCTTATCACTAACTCCTCCAGTCTTTGAAAAGTCTCTAAAATCAGCTTATTTCTGTTTGTGCAGCTCTCTCTCAGCTGCCAGCTCTCTGCCTCCTCTGTCCACCGCAGGTTCCTAGCTGGCAGCTGCCACCCAGAGACCTCACCACTATCTTCTCACCATGCCAGGGGCTTAGAGGTGGTCAACAGCACCATCGCCACCTTCCCAGGTACTCCAAGATGCTGACTGAGGAAAGTGATGCAGAGCATGGCAGTGAGGAGACCTCTAGGACAGAAATAGAGGATGATACCACCTGAGCAATCTCGAGTAAGAGAGAGGGAAGGAGCTGTGTGAAAGCTATGGCAGAAGGCACCAACAGCTCCCACGGCCATCAGCTGCCGCTCTGCCTGCTGCCCATGCCCACAGGCTTATGCCCTCCTGTTTGTAGTCCCAGCGTCGTGGGGAGGAAGGTGCTGGAGCCAGAATCAGCTTCTCATTTCCATCCTTGTAACCCTATGAAGTCACTTACCCTCTCTGGGAGTTGTTGCTGAGGGCAGGAGTGGGAGTGAGGTGTCAGGAACTGAACTAAAACAAAAGTTTGGTTCAGACCCAAGGAAATTTTTGCTGCTGCCGTGGGTGGATAATGACGCAGCCTCCACACACACAAGGCAGAGCAGCAAAAAAACCCAGGCAGCAGGGTGAATACAGGCGAGAACTCTTTAAAACTGAAAGGCTGTGCTTTGGATTTTTATGTGAAAGACCTAATTATGGGGACATAAAATCATGTCAGAACAGCTGCTTCAGATGATTGAGTGCTGGGTTGCTCACAGCAAAGAGGAACATTCCCAGGTTGTTTCAGACAAAGTGGTTAAGAACCTATTTCTTTATCCTTTTTCACACAGCCAAACCTTTCTTACGCCAACAGCTCACGGAGATCAAGGATACTGCGCTAGAAATAACTGCTTTGCAGGAACTGATTGCTCGACTCGGTTGAAAGGTTTTTGGTCTGAGTCATTTGCTGCCGCATGGTGCAGGGCAGAGACAAGCCTCACACCGGGGTGCAGCACAGCTGGGTGCAACTCCAGCAAAGATGGAAGTTACATCTACCGCCTTTTAGGGTGGATTTGATTCAAGCCTTTTAACTCCCTTCAGCAGTAGTAAGAGTGTGTTGCAGGTATTAGTAAGCTCTTGCCCTGGCAGGTTTCAAACTCTTGGGAGTTATTAGAACAGGACTTCAATAAATCATAGAACCATAGAGTCAGAGAGTCATGGAATGTTCGGGATTGGAAGGGACCTCTAGAGATCGTCTAGTTCAACTCCCCTGCCAGAGCAGGATCACCTAGAGTAGGCCACACAGGAACGCATCCCGCTGAGAGCAAGCCTCGTCCCACAGAGCAAACCTTTTTCTGTGTGTGGGAAGTACAGCACAGTTGTGTCGTTTTTGGATGTCATGAGCTGGCTTTCCCGAAATTACTTCTGCAGAACGTGCCGTAGTTATAACCGACGCTGACAGCTTCCCCTTGCCCCTCCACACTTCCTGCAGTGGCAGAAATGTTTGTTGGACTATTGCTGGACTGCATAACAGGACTCTGGCTTATGGGACTTTTCCCACTTGCTTAAACAGGGCTCAACCTGTGTAAGAAATGGTTTGAGGAATTCATTGCCTCATAGACCAGTCTACAAACGCAGAGAGAGTGTGTGTGTGTGTGTGTGTGTGTGTGTGTATGCACATGCTTGAGCATGTTGAAGGGAGAGGGAGTGTTCCCATTTTGGTCCCAAATTAGACTTTTGCCTTTTCTCTTGACTCATACCAGTCTCTCTTATGTTTTCAAAAGCAACACTTCTCCATTTTGGAAGCCTATGTGACTGACTTCTTCATCTCCCTCACTTTTTCAGGATAAACCACTTGTTGCTACAAGGCTGCGGTTACTTTCAGTGTCATAATGCTGGGTTGCCAGAAAGACTTGTAGTCGGAGCTGAAGAGCCCTCGTCTCTGTGTCACTAGAGTGTTGCTTTACAAGTGGGCTGGATCCATAAGACACTTCTTATGTCTTAAGGTGTGAGGCAAACATGTCTTGTGAAAACAAACATGAATGGCAGTGTGGTCTCATCAACTGGCTTTCAGGAGAAAAGTTATATCCAGGATACCCCTTGGCAGGCTGTGCTGTATGTACTATATGGCAGGCACCAAAGGGACCCAACTTGCATCAATGGGGGCTGATAAATACTTCTCTGTGTCATGCTTTGGCTATACCAGGACAGTATAACAGTGCTGGATGTAGATATTTGCTGTAGAAAGCCACCAGTGTTACTAAGAACAGTTGTCACCTTGTTTCAAATGGTTACTCGCATCATAAAACTGAGATTTGCCTACATGGCACAGCAATCTCCTTGGTTTAAAGAACTTCCTCTTCTTTTATTTTCACTCACCTATCCCACAACTAAATACTCTTCCTCCCCAGAAGCAGAGACAAGAAACCATCCTCTGAGTCACCAGGACAGCTCCTGCGTGCTGTGTGCTCCTTCTCCCATACCATCAGACACAGGATTTAGGTAAAGCCACGCGTGAGCTTTGCATTTAGCAGAGCAGAGGATCCCACACAGGTCCAGCTTTTCCCTCCCGGTCCCTCTCAGCTGTCTGTTCAGGATGCTGTGCTCATTGTAGGTTCAGATATGAATCTAGACAGACATAGACCCAGCAGTGCAACTCCTTGTGAGTGAGATCAAGCTTAATTAACACTGACATGGGATTAAACATATCTAGTCTGTCTGAAATCTCCTGTTTATGTCAAGGGATCTATGTGTGTAAAGGTACACAGTAACCTCCACCACATTTCTCTTGCTGCAAAGATAATTTTGTTTTATCTTTTTCTTACTTAGTACTGCTTTCTTTTACATAATGGAAAAATACAATTTTTAACCCCTTAAAGATTCCCTTTTATTAGTTAAAACATTCACAAGTTCTTCAGCCTTTGCCTGTAGGTCATAGTTTTGAATCCTTTCATCATTCTCGCTGCCGTGCTTTAGTCTCCCCAGTTTATCTATGTTCTTTCTAACTGAGCCACAGTGGTCTAGTTGAGGCTTTTCCAGCATGGGCTAAACCAGAATATTTATCTCCTGTCTCACAGAGAGCCCCATATTGTTGATGCATCCTTATTTTCTGATCCATTTTAACTCCAGGCCCTCTTCTGCTGCACTGCTGCCAAACTGCCTGTTACTCATTTGCGTCTTTGCCTCTGGTTCATCTTTCTCAAGTTTAGTATTTTGCATGTACATGTACTGAATTAGTTCTTGTGGAGTTTGGTCAATTCCTCATTTTTTTTTTCGAGCTTTTTGATCTCTGAATGTATCTATTGGGATGTCCTTGTTGACAGTAAATTTTTAAAGTATGCTATCTTGTTCATTGTCCAAATTGTTCATAGAAAGATGGAGCAATATTGGCTCTGAAGCAGAGTGCCGTAGTACATATTTTAAGTGTTTTCCAAGTTTGGTATGCCAGCTGACTGTAAAAGACCTTTGAGGACACTTACATGACATACCCAGTTCTATAACGGAAAACCAAACATTTTTGTGAAAGTATGCTTTGTCTGGGGCACGGAGGAGAGCTCCCGGATTTTTCTGTTTGGCTGTCAGCAATAGTGTCAATCACAGAAACGATAGAGCTAACTGATTAGACAGCATTCCCCATGCAGTGATTTCCTGTGTGAGTCTGAAATACTTCTCACCGTGTACATGGCACCCTATGGAAAAGCCTGGCTGCCATTTTTTTGTCCTCAGCCAAGCCAATTTTCAAGTGCCAAAACTTAGCAGGTGCTTGGAAGGGCCAGGGAAAAGAATGAGGCTTCCTTGAAAAATTAGTGGTTGTTTTTAATTTTTATTTTATTTACCTGAACTCACAAACGAATGTGTTACCTTGCAAATGCTCAAAAAAAGTATTTGTAAGCTTTTGGAAACGCTTCATGAATCAGATTGGTGGACAAGGGAAAAAATTACTCTATGCTAGCTCTTCTGTTGTGCTTCTGGGTGGAGGTTGGGCACCTGAGAAGAAAACTGCCTCTGACTTCTGTGCATTCGATCAGGTGAAACTTACTGGTGATAAAGGCAAATTGAGCCTGAACTGAGAGCAACCAAACATACTCAGTGTGGAGAGTTTCCTGGGGAGTGGGGTGGGGTGAGCAGAGCAGGAGTCTAAGCCTGGAGCATCATTTATGGGTGCCCAGAGTCAGACTGAGTATTCCTCCTGTGGCAGGTGGTGTGTGGCTCTTGCTGGAGCCTTCAAAGGAGTTTCTGCAACTGTTTCCCCTTGTGGATGCAGTGAACTTGTTATCGTGGCTCGCTGGAGGAGAAGCACTTCTGCAAGAGTCACACTTTGGTTTTGTACCATTTTATGGCAGGGAACTGCCATTTTGCTAAACATTTTGAAATGTACTTTTGTAACTCAAGTGCTTGTTGCTGCTCAAGTGCTCCAAGCAGGGCTTGCAGTTCTGCAAATTTACAAGCCAGTGCTTGTTGAAAAGCAAATTTTCAAGAGATGTTTAGATCTTGCAGTTCTCAAGGTCACTGATCTCCATGGTCTGGAGAAAAGCCTTTCTGCCTCAAAGTTGAGAGCTCATCCATTTACCTCAGTGTAGTAACTGTATATTTTTAAGTAAGTTGTTAACTTTAGCTTTAATCACGATCCCTAGCTGAATAAATTGGATATTGAAAAAGACTCTGAAAGAAAAATAATAGGCAGATGATGCTTTTTCTGTGAAACATAGCAACTCTCTCCATCTTAGAATAATAGAATCATAAAATTGTTGTTTAGGTTGAAAAAGACCTTTAGGATGATCAAGTTCAACCATTAATCTAGCACTGTCAGGTCCACCACTAAACCACATCCCTAAGCATTGCATCTACAGATCTTTTAAACATGTCCAGGGATGGTGGCTCAACCACTTCCCTGGGCAGCCTGTTCTGATGCTTGACATCTTTTTCCAGTGAAAACGTTTTTCCTTATATCTAACGTAAACCTCCTCTGCCAGAACTTGGGGCTGTTTCCTATCACTTGTTACATGGGAGAAGAGACGGACACAAGAGAAGAGACCAACAACAAGTTTCTTGTGAAATCAGGGTCTGGCATGGTCCCAAAGCAATGAGACCCTCTGGGATAGGACATCTTTCCTTCTGGCACACACTCTGGCTCAGCCAAGTCCCTGAAAGATCTCTGACCATGATGCTGCCAAGTCTGGTCCTGTGGCTCCTGACCTGGATTGCTTCTACAGTGACATATCCTGAGGGGAAGCAGGACAACACTGGAGAGGTGTAAGTGAGTATCTTGAAGTGGATGGTAAGCTGCAGGAGGACAGTGGTTTTCACAGAATCACAGAATGTCAGGG
>NW_009714533.1:0-2982 GCF_000703405.1 Apaloderma vittatum
TATTTTATATATATGCTATTTCTCTCTATCTAATTATATTAAATCTATATATTTTTTTAATGTCCTGTCCCATTTCTCACTCATCTGCATTTCACTCAGGCTTTTTAACTCCAGCTTCTTCCCTGGTGAGTGTCCACAAAACCCCCAGTGGGGATAATGACTTTGTATCAGCAGCCCTCGAGAATTCAAGGGCACAACTGCAAGATCTGTCCCAAGAAGCCCGTGGAGACAAGAGTGTGCTCAGCTGAGGCCCGGAGATCATATCCGTGCCATCAAACATTTGGGAGCTGTGAGAAGACGAAGCATGGTTGATGTAGGCAGCGTCCAGCTGTGAAAAAACCCAAACCCCTGTAGTAAAAATAATTTAGACTCTACCATTTAAAAAGTGAATCTTGGGTTGTTTGGGGTTTTTCCAGCCTTCAGACACAGCTGATGGCTTTTTGGCTGTCTCTTGCAGAATATTAACTGGGATGTAAGTACTTCATGTTGTTGTTTCTGTATTACTGGGATGTAAGTACTTCATGTTGCTATTTCTCTCTTCCCGCATACAATGTTCCCAATTGTATATTCATTACAAATGGGTGAAATAGAGGGAATGGATCCAAAGCTATGTGAAGATAAATGCGCGCTTTCTCATTCCTATTTTGCATTAGGCACTGTGTGAAAACCTCAGAGACAGTCACAAAGGACTGGTTTCTAAGTGGAATGGGCAAAGGGCAGCAAAGAAAACATAGACAGAGGGAGATAAGAGAGAAATCAAAATAGTGAAACAAGCAGGTAGATACACTGGGAGCAGAGTATTGATGGCCTTACACCCAGGGAAGTGCCTAGAAACATGTCCAGATAAAAGATATGTCCAGATTCAAAGAGTTTTTCCTCTCTACAGTCTTCAAGTAGGAAAAAAACTACAGATTAGGATTACACTGCCTAGAGACTGCCTAAACCTCCTCGGTTTCCACGGCTCATGACACTTAAGTCAACCTGCTCCTGTCCTTGGGAGATGAATCCTTGCTCCCACCCTCTTGCTGCGATGTGTGGTACCCACTGCTTTCAGGGTCCCTCTCCCAGGAGCTGTGCCCGTGTCTCCCAGAAGGATTTAAGTTTCAGAAACACCGGTCATCTCCAGCAAGCTCCCTTAAGCACCTGCTGTCTGACAAGGTAGCTTCTTAAAGTGGAAATGAGAAGAAAGAAATGCCTCTTACGTGGCTTTTGAAAGTTTGTCTCAAGGTATTTAAGGCAAACATGGGTATTTGAAAGAGGAAGATTCTGATAGGAGCTCAGTTTTTGCTTCACTTTCCGTTTTATCTTCTCCTGAATATTACAGGGCAGCGGTATTCCCTGAGGGGAGTACTCTGAAACCTAGACCAAAAACATAATGAAAAATTCAGCAGCTGGCAAACCACTTTAAAAAAGGAATACTTTCTTCATCTCCTCCGAAATCACTGTTTCCCGGGCACATGGCACGGTTTTGTTCTACTATGTATGCTAATTCCAGTTAAGAAAGGGATGAAGATGGAAATAACTTTGGGGGGGCGATGTCTCCCCCCGTCCAGATGTTGATGTGTCTGGTAACAGTCTGGCTGGAAGCGGCCCCAGCAGACTTCCTCTTTGAAGGCCACGCAGGCGATGTGTCAGCTCCGCTCAGCACAAACCGAAGTTGAGGCGTGGTCCTCAGCGTGTTTGGAAAGGAAGACTTGCGACTGGTATTTTACACTTCCACGTCCTATGGTTTGGGGGGTTCTTTTTGTCCTGGGGCTTGTGGGATTTTTTCGGTGTCGCGTGTTTACCTTGTCTTTGCGCGTCTGTTCTCCCTGTTCAGATATCTCACTTGTTTTGATGAGGAAGAACGTGATGGAAGCATTAGCAGGGATTGTAGAATGCTGTCTAAACAGCTAAATTTGTGAGATATACTCGTTCATATTTATTTCAATCTGATGTAACCCTGAGCACTGGCAATAGCTGCAACAGAATAGCTATTGCCCAGAGATGCACCTTCTCTTTCAGCTGAACACCCAATGATTTTGGGTCTAACTGTATCAGCCATGTTATCTGACAACGTTACAGATACGGCAAAATACTGTTTAAAACACCCCTGACACTAATGTGGGCAGGCTACTTCTACAGGTGAATGCTTTCCAGCCATTTTGATCCCAGGGCAGTGAAGCAGAAAAAATAAACTAGATAGGCTGCATAAGCTGTGATTAAGCACAGTGCAAAATGGAAAAATACATGGTTGCTGATTTACCTTAAAATTAATTTATAGGAGTGGCTTTGTAGCCTGCATGCGTGTTCATGTGGACGTGAGGTGGATTATTCCAACGTTTTCTGTCACATAACTGCAGAGGCTGCATCACACGGCGCGAGTGCAAACAAAGTCTCATTAACAGCCCATGAATAGATGCTTTTTCCTAGAACACAGTTTCTCATCAGGACTATCGACTGGCTCCTGGGCTACCAGGTCACAAGGACAGGTGTGGGCAGCTTGGGAAGTGCAGAGTCTGTGTAGTGACCTGAAGAGTGCCACAGGACAATTACGAGTGTTTATCACATAATGGCAAAAAGGAATAGAGTTAATTCTGTGACATTTTTGCTTGATTATTGATTGACTCAAAGGCAGTTTCTTGTACAGTACAATACCGCTTGTTAAGCACCATCCAGTCTAGCTACATTCTACTCCTTTTTTGTTCTTTCAAAGCCTGAACTTTGATGCTGAGAGGCCGCCACACTGAGCTGGCTCCTCCATGAAACAAGACTCATCGCATTTTTCCTCCACCTCCATTAGCATCCATGTCAGATCCAACACAGACACCGGTCTCTTGATGGACTCAGCTCAACGTGTCTTTCTGATCTTATAGCCATTTATTTTCTTAGCTATAAAGGCACTCAATTTTTATTTTCCTTCTGTCCCATTGACTCGTGTTATCAATTCATCTAGAATCAGAGAATTACAAAACTGTCAGGGTTGGAAGGGACCTCAAAGAT
>NW_009714534.1:0-411 GCF_000703405.1 Apaloderma vittatum
TAAGAGCATGCTGTACGTTGGACAAGAGAAAGCTGGTGGTCTTTAGACTTCAAGGAGCTTCATCATGAGAAGTAAACTGAAAGGATAAAGAGTGACAGGAAGGAAAATGGGCTTTTTTGCCATCCTTCCTCTTGTGAGCAGGAGGAAGAGGACACTGAATAGCTTAAAGGTACGAACAATAAGCTCAAACGAGGTAAAAAATTTCTCTTAAGGAGAAAAAGAGGCATCCCTGTTAGGATCAGCAATCAACTCCTCCAGCATTGTAATATGCTTTAATGCATTCATAGACTTTTTTGTTAAATTAAAAAAACCCTGAAATTTATTTTAGTTTTATGCAGACAACCTCCTACAGTCAACCTCCTCCGTGACGGGCATTGCATTTGTTCTCAGGTCTAAATCTGTGCTAGATTT
>NW_009714535.1:0-8969 GCF_000703405.1 Apaloderma vittatum
TAATTACGCATCGCCGCCTACTTTCTTCTAGAGAACAAAGTAATTCCAACGCGAGGAGGTTTTTTGCTCCTGGGACCGGTAGCAAATGGAAGCGTTTACGCGCTCGGCACATTACCTGACTCACACACAGTTAATGTGTCCAGAACCCCCGGGACCAACAGCAACATCTATTCATACACCCAGGTCAGCTGCTTGCTCAGAGCCCACCCCCCAAAAAAAACCACAACCCAGACCCAAAAAACCATGACCTGGACCCAAACCCCACATGGGCACAGCCCGACACAGCCGATGAGGGGCTGCTCCAAGCATCTGTCCTCGGGCAGCCCCTTCCTCGGGGAAACATGGAAGGGAGAACACTTTTTTTCCCCACTTTTTTGTTTTTCTGGACATTTTCAAAGCAGCCGGCTTCTGCAAGCACCAGAATTGGGGTTAAGTTGCACTCAGCTGCGGGGAAAAGCCATCTCGTGCACTGCCGCAGAGCAAACCTTTAAAACGGTGCCATTTCAAAGGCTTTGGCTTTGGAACTTGTGCTCCTCTGCAAAAAAAACTTTGCTTGACCTTTGAAAAAAGGTGGTTTGCATGAAATCCAGCGGCTTGTTGGTGCGTTCCCAGCCCGTGTCCCCCTCAGGGAGCATCCCCAGGCATCTGGGATATCGGCCAGAGTCCCTCAGACCCCCACCGAGCTGACAACACGCAGCGATGACAACCAGAGCCCTGAAACCACGTCCTGTCAGCCTGAGAAAGGGGCCAGAGGGGAAGAAGGGGTTGGACAGTTGTATGAGGGCGGTTCAGGATTTTATATTGACCACTGAAAAGCAGATCATGGGTATTTACGAGACAGGCAAAGCTGTGCATCCCCATCACAGACCGAGCAGGTCGATAATGAAGAATAAAGCTCCCCATGAAGGCTCCATCCAGCTCATATGGGTTGGGTGGCTCGGTAGGTACGACTCCAAGACAGCAGGTCTGTGTTTGCACCCCGTCTCCCTCCCCCTCATATGCACTTTACACATCATGGAGGATGGGAGAGCCCTTCAGCCTCCTCCTGACAACACTTTGGAGATGCAAATCCTACCGTAACCAGACAAGTTCCTTGCCTTCTCCTTATTTATGCATCTGGGCGATGGCACCAACAGCCGGAGCGGCAGGGGGAAGCTGAGCGCACGGCTCCAACCGCAGGAAACACCTTTGGGCTCTGATAAACACCGGAATAAACGTGCTGAGCGGGGCCTCAAGGAAAGGGCACATTCCTATAAAAAAGGCCATCACGTTCCCATCCACTCTGTCCCGCCGGGACTGAGCCCAACACAATGCCCACAGCCCCAGCCAAGGTGGGCCAGGGATGCTTTGGGATGCTCCAAAAGGTGGTTTCTGAGGTTGTGGTGCAAACCCAGAGGTCCCTGCATTGGCGTCACCCCATGCCAGCCCCCTCAGCACCTCGGTGGGTGCTCTGTAGCAGCTGGCACCAATGGGATGAGCACCCAGGAACGATGCTGTGGTCAGATGTACGATGCTGTGATGATATTAGTAACCAGAAAAACGTCTTGTCAGAGCTCCCAAGGGGCTGAGACCCTCTCCCGCCACAGAGCTGCCCCCCTAAAGCGGGGCAGAGCTGCCATAAGCCGGAGAGATCTCTGCTTGTGCACTCCTTGGGGTGGTGGGTGCACCTCAACTCCCCAAAAGTGACCCCAGAGCCTGGGGGGAGAGGCAAGATGGGGTTTTTGGCAGGCAGCGTTCACTTTGGGAAAGCCACTTGCCCTTCGTGCGCAGGAAAGGAGAAGAGAGAAAGAGAGCCCCCTGTTCATCCACGTTGCAAAAAGCAGCAGCCTGACTTTCCAAATGTTAAGGATTCATCCCACTAACATGGTCTAAACAAAGGACAAAAACTGATGAACATTTCTGAAGCGAGGTGAGGTTTTTTTCCAGCTTGCAAGGAAGCAACTGGGCTTTCCCTGGAGTTCAACCGTTCAACAATTTCTTCTTTCTAGAGACCCTTGACTGCCTGGGAAGAGCCTCTCCTCTTCTCAAGCGGCTGGGAAAAAAGCACTGAGCGAGGCCAGCTGTCCCCTGGCCACGGGGCCGGGCTGTCACCACCAGTCCCCATCCCTCCTGGACCACAGCACTGCTCCCACCCTCCCCCGGCGCTTCTCATGGTCCCACGGATGTCCTGGGACACCGGGAAACGATGCAAAAAATCATCCCTCCCTGTTTTGGATCATTTTTCCCCCTCCCAAGAAACTTCCGAGGGAGGCAAACCAAACCTCTCCCAGGCCCACGCGCTGAGAAGAAACACAAATCTCACACTCGTCAATGAATTCTGTCAACGAGCGCAATTTTCCTCCCACTCTGTTTCCCGACTCCTTCCCACCCCGCGAAGCCGGAGGGGGAAACATCCCAATGGAGCACAAAGAGTTTCTGCCCCGGGTCGCTGACCACAAGCTCTCCAGCTTCCTGGAATAACGTTTCCTCGAGGGTAAAAATATCACACGCTTTTTTTCTCAACTGGAGAGGTTTTGAGGAAGCTCAGAAAATGGAAGGGAAATAAAAAAGTCTCTTTTTATACACGCGGGTAACTGAGCCTCTCCATGAGCCTGATTTCCCACCACACGTCATCAAGAGTGAGTCAAGAGACTTGATTGCAGCAGTTTTTTTATCCAGCAGTTTTAAGCAGAATAAGTGGGGATGCTCGTACAACAAGAGAAAGCCTCTGATGGGAGGGCACCAGAAATCCAACCCCTCCCAAACTTGTTTTTCAGTTGTAAAAAGGTGAAAAGCCACACAGCCAGGTATTAAAGGGCTGGGGGACGGTGGGGACACAGAGAGCTGCCAGAACCCATGGGTAAGAAACCGCTTGGGAAGATGCTATGGGTGAGTGAGGGTAAAAAAAAATGGAGCAAAAAGGACTGCTGGGAGCACTAACATTTCTACTTTTGTGACAGCCTGGAAAAAAAAAAATCCTTACTAAGCCCCAGCTTTGTACAGGACGTGAACCATAGAAACTTATTTATCCTGGCAAACGGGGCTTTTCTAAAGCAGGGAGATAGCGCACGGCTGAGCGGCTCAGACATCTCTCCCTCACTTGTTGTTTTCCACCCCAAAAAAGCCCCAAATATTCCCGAGGAATGAGCATGCTGGGGTGATCCCTGGGGTATGGGGCAGCACCCCGCAGCCCAGGCTTTTTTCCGTCCCAGCCGCTGGACAGTTTACAAAACCACAAGGGTTTTTATTTTTCTGGAGGTTTATCCCAGTTGGGGGCAAACGGTTTTCCAAAAGAGAAGAAGAAGAAAAAAAAAAGAAAGAAAGAAAAACAAACTCTATCTTCTAAATAGTTCAGGCTTCAGAAAGCCGTTTCCTGGCCAGTGCGAGGAAGTGCCAGAGCCTGGGTGGATGAAGGTCAGGGTGGGGATACAGGAGGCAGGGACCCCCCACCCCAACCCGGGACAAGCCTTTCCTTGTGTGTCAGCTCCCAGGAAAAGGAAACCATCCACAGGAGTGAAACTTGTTATTCCGGCAAAAAGAAGAGCTCTGGCAAGCTTGTGTGGGGATTAGTTGCGATATTCCTCCTGCGATGCCCACTCATTCACCTCAAACCTCGCCTTTTCCCTATTTTTCCTTGCTCAGGATGCTCTCTGAGCTTCTTTGGGGTACGGGGTCAAATTTTGCACTGGGGAGGAGAGATGCAGCAGCTGCTGTACTCCTCTTGATAACAAAAACCACTTTTTCTGGCCAAAAAATTCCACTTTTCTGACCACACAGCCATTCGCCCAGCTCTCTGCAGAGGACTGGGGATGGGTGAGAGGGTTTGCTGGTGGCAGATCCCCACCCTGGGCACAGCACTGTGTCCCCAGGCTCTTTCCATCCCCACCCTGGGATCTGTCGGGGTTGTGGGCGTAACGCCAGGTCCTCACCTGCCCTGCACTGCTCCGCAGGCTCGTCGGGTGCTTCCTGACACCCAGGAACAACGGGCGCGGGGCTCAGGCAACTGTGGGCGCTCCTCCTCCACCCTGGAAGAAAGGGAAACCCTTTGGTTACTGCGGTGCCACTGCCAGAGCCCAGATTTCGGCTCGATCACGCACACTCCAGACACACCGAGTGCAAAACACGCTGGGTACCAACACGCACGGACGGGTCAGGATGTGGCCACCCCCTTCCCATCACGAGGAGGGGGTGTGCAGGGATGGTCCCCTGCTCAGACAGAGAGGTCATTATTCCCCAGGGAATTTATAGCAGCTATTGTACAGCAGGAGAGCAGGGATGCCAGGGCTGGGCTGGCCGAAGGGACGGCCACGGCTGCAAAGGGACCCTCATCCATCACTGACGGCTTGCGGTTTGTCAACAGCCTCAGCAGCCCTAAAACCCCAAGAACCAGCCTTTTAGGTCCTTCCCATTCCCGAAACCAAACAGCATTAACTCTGTGATAGTGGTGCCTGGCCCTGGCACCCCCCTGTCCCCAAAACAGCCACATGCACCTCCCCAGGCTGCTCCAAGAAGCTTCCCCTGGGGCTTTTTGGCTGGAGCGTGGCTCTTCCCCACCCTCCGGCACAGGAGGTGGGTGAAGATTTTTCCATAAAGCCCAACAGCTTGTTTGAGGGATTGGCACAGCGGGTTGCCGACAGCTCCAAGAGAGGGAAAATCCAGGTCTGCACCCCGGCGGGTGGACGGAGAAACCCAGATGGGGAGAGCAGCCCATCGCAGCTTGCAGGCACCCATTCCCATCCTGGTGCTGAGCAGAAACAGGAGCTCCTTCGGCCGTGCTTTTATGCGAGCAACAGGTTGGAAAGCCTCGTTTTTGGTGCGGCGAGGTGGCTGTCACCCTGCCCCGCTTGGTTTTCCCATTGTGTGGTGTCTCTGTCGGGCTCACCAGCTACACACCGCAGCGGGACCCCGATCTGGGCTCGGGTCTGAAGGGTTTAGCTCGATTTCTGCGACTCAAGCAACACCTCGGCTGCTCTGGAGCTGCCCTGGCACAGCCTCTCCCCGGGCTGTTTTGTTCAGGCTGGTGCTCGAGGCTCTGCAGCCCGACGCCGGCCGGAGAGCCGCAGCGAGGGGGCTTTGCCAACAGCTTTGCGACGAACAAAGGGAGCGCGGGATTTCTGGGAGCTGAGCTTGGCACCAGTCTCCCTCCAAGCTCGGGAACGATGGGATTCACAGATTTGTGGGGGGACTTTTAGCAGCTGGCTCTGTCACGTAGATATTGCTTGGCTGCCAGATTCGGGTAATTACACACTGACTCGGGAGATAGGAATCCGGGATTCGACTCCTTCGAGCTCTCTTCGAGCTGCGTAATGAATTGCACTATTCATCATTTGATAAAATGTCCATGAAAAGAAGAAGCAGCGGGCTGGGGGGGGAGGGCGACCCCACATTGCATTTGCAGGGTATGAATTACAGCACCCAGCGAGCCTGCCGGCCACAGACGGGCCATGTTAAAGCGCCAGATTAATGCTGCATTGAATCTCAATTAAAACTCATTAAAAAGCCGCAGGCCAGACAAGTTGCCTTTGATGAGAGCGATACTTCTTGAAACGGGGGAGCTTCCATTTTTAGCCTCAAAGCGGCCCGTTATGCTCGTTCCAACCCCCAGAAATCCCACCAAAGCTAAAGATTAGCGAACATCCACGTTGCTGCAGACAAGGGGACTCGTTCTGTACTCGATTAACAATTCAATAGTGACCGCCTTGTTCCATCCCGGTCCAGCTGGGAAGCGATGTGACCTCCTTACCCTCTCCCAGCTGTCCCACCACGCACCATTACATGATCTCCACCCGTCAGGTGCCACCAAGCAGCTCCTCCAGAAGAGCCACCACCCCTCCAAACCTTCCTCGCACCCATCTCAGGAACACATTTTGCCCCATTATTTATTTCCAAGAGACGTCTGCCTGGGCAGCCCAAACAGAGGCTCTCCCAACCGCCGCATCGCTGAACCCCCAACTAAAAATATTCAGATTTTAAGGCAGAGAAAGCCCTGCTCCTCCCGCACCCTCCGTCTGCCTTCGCCACTGTCTCCGTGTCCCTCTCCCGCCGGGAAGAACATCTGTCCTTTGTCGCAGCGTGGTGCCAGCCCCCCAGTCCTGCTCCCCAGCGCACAGCCCTGGCTGGGTTCAGGGTTAAAGGAGCCCTGTTGATCTGGAGGCCGTGAGCAGAACCTCATGCGATGATAAATCCTGTTAATCTGTTTTCTAGAGACGTTGGTTAGCTTGCACCTAATCCACTGCCATGAGTTTTATTAATATTATTTGGAGCCGTTTCCCAACCGCCAGAGCGCGTCCTCAAATTCTTTTTCAGCGAACATCCTAGATGAGGCTTCACCTGTTATTTCTCCAGAAATCAAGTCAAGCTGTGCTGTCCAAAGCCTAATTTCTGCAAAGCCTTTTTCCCTGATGACAAGGCCCAGCGCCTTCAAATCAAGCTTCCTATTGATTGAACCACTCTCAGCTTTTCCACGGGATCGGGATTTGCCCTAGATGCTGAGCCGTCCTTTAGGCAGCGTGGCTCAATGACTAATGTCAATTAATACAGAATAAAGCCAGAGGAAGACCACAGGATAATTCAGGCTAATGCAATGCCACGGGACCTCCCAGATGGCATCCTCTTTTAAATTGCTTCTTTTAGGAAAAAACCTTCAGTCATTTAAAAACTATATTCCCCAAATTAACACGCCCCCAGGCTCCCACTAACTTGGGCTCATGGTTAATTATATTTAGGGCTTTGGAAAGAGCCTCTGGCGATGGGTGGGAGCTGGAAGCATCATTGCCATACCCAGGGACTTCTGCCTGCTGAAAGACACCCAGTGCAACCCCTGCTCGGAGGTTAAATTTTTCTGGTTCTTCCCTGACCGCAAGATTCCCACTCGTGTATCCCCAAAGATCGTTTTTGACGGCAAATGAATCGGGAGAGCCCAGCCGTGGGCTCCTTCCTCCTGCTTCTGTTCTCCATCCTGTGACTCACATCCCTCCTCCCCTTCCAGCCCCACACCCCCGGCTCCCCACACCTTCCTGCTCGCTGGTGTAAAGCAGAAAGTGAGGAATTACTCATCCGGCCCCGATAAACCATGGCCTTCAAGGAATTCTCCGTTTGCCACAAGACCCGAGCCCGCCAGCACCGCTCACTGCTTTTGTAAGCTTGCTCAGCTTCTGAACACAGACCCTTTTCTTTATGCATACTGTAAACAGCAGAGATCAAACTAGAGCCCCAGCCCCTCGCAGGACCAAAGGATCTGCAGCAGGGATGAAGTTTCCCCATGATTCCTTGTCGGCTGAAGGCCACAACCTCGCTGGATCTTACTAGAGAGCCTGGAGAAAGCCTTGGCCAGGCAGAGCTGGCGTGGCGTTGCACAAAACAGCACTGCACACCACGCCGTGCCATGCCGTGCCATGATGCCAGGGTGGTGTCACAGAGTTTGGGCAGATTCCTGAGCACGAGGCTCAATCGGTTCCTTCTCCATCCTATTTATAATCTGCTGAAACTCTCCCGGGTACCAAAACTCCCCCGAGCGAGCAAGGCTTGGGGATGTGCTGAGGCTCCTTGAGTTTCCCCCTGTGGGAGGGAAGGGGGTGGCTTGGGACAAGGATGAAACCAGCTTATTTCACATGCTTGACAGCAGATACTTCTGCCCCCTCCTTTTCTTCCCCCAGCCCTCCCTCCGCACCCCAAGAAAAGCTTTTTCTGCCTGTCCATGCCTCAGGCTTGCATTAGGCACCCAGACCTGATTTTCAGATGAGTTTTCCCCTAAGGATGAATTGCTCAGGAATATTTTTGCAAAGTTTGTAAAATCCTACCCATGGCTCCTGTTCCCAGCACCGACTGGGATGTGGGCCCAGTGTGGGAGCAGCTGTTGCAGGGATGCTGTAAATGCCTGTCTCCAGCAGCACTGGGAGCTGTGGGCTTTACTGGTTTTAGTCAGACACCCAATTTGCACCTCCACTCCTCCAAAATTAACAACAGAGTCCTTCCCATCCTGCAGAAGGTGCTTCCCTTACAGCCCCGCGGTCTTTCCTCGACATTGCTCTGAATGAATCTATTTGCGCTCAGAAAAAAAAAAATCTGTTAATGAGCACTACAAATTAGTCAGTCTGGCTTAAAACCGTGACGCCTGACACCAGTGAGTTTGTAGTTCTTTTCACCAAATTGACCTTTTGGGTCTGTCCATCAATCCCTCTCTCAGCACCCAGAAAGACACTTTTTCTTGAGCACAGACACTGGTGGGTTTGTGGAGTGTGGAAATACCCAACAATAACAAATGCAAATGCTGGTGACGGCCCAGCAAAAGCCAAGCAGGCAAAATTCAAGTTATTTGCTGAGGACAAAGACGAGAGAGAGTGGTTCCCCCCCAGCAGCATCTTCACTGGGGAGCCTGCATTCACCAGCTATCACCCTGGAACCACTTCAAGCTCTTTGGACATCCCCAGCACACCCAACACATGTGCCCACCACGTGTCCCCTCCTGCCAGAGCAACATCTGGGGCGAAAGGTGGCAAAAAGAGCACAGCTACCACCTCCCTCCCCAGCCACATCCCGCCTCGGAGTTTGGAGAAGGACCACAACAGCTTCGGTCCCGTCTGCACATCTTTGTGGTGGGGCCGCAGAGCAAGGAGGAAGGGTTGGGCCAAGCAAGTCCAGCTTGGACCTCTCCAGGGCCGAAGTCTTAGAGCTCTCAGCCCGGAGGGGGCCCCTTTCCTCCGGACTCTGCTGTATCATGCACTAATTCACCGCAGGATGCTCCGGACCACCCCGGCAGGAGATTCACCCCGTCCCGCAGCAGGGATGGAGCGAGCGGGAGGTGATGAACTCATCTCCCCAACGCGAGGGATGGGGGAGAAAAAGGGAAATGCTCCTTGGGAAGATCGACCTTCTCCTCCACAGCAAAAAGGAGGAGAGAAGCTGAGCTCTAAGGCTGATCCAGGCTGGAGAAGGCAGATTTGGGGGGGACCCCAGCTGCTCAGCATCACCTCCCACATGCCGCACCTCCT
>NW_009714536.1:0-4361 GCF_000703405.1 Apaloderma vittatum
GCAAGTCAAGTGCGGGGCGGTGGCTGCTCCGGCGAGGGAGCAGGTGGGAAAAGCGAGTGAAAAAAGAGCTTCCCAGGAGCTGTGGTCAGAGAGGTGATGAGAAAAAGGGTGATTTGCCCGTGTGGTCAGTAATTCCTCAGGCCCTTTTGTTTGTGACATCCGGAGCAGCTGGGGCTCCACTTTCCAAGATGACTAAATTCCTTGCGCCTCTTTCACGGCGGAGGAAGCTCGGATACAGCGGCCCATTCCATGTCACACAGCAGCGAAGGCGCAGAGAAATGGTAGCGTCCTCCCTGTCAGCTGACAGTCTGCTGATTCCCCTTCCTCGATTCCAAAATCTGCTACAGAGCGCAGTGTTCCTGCTCTGCTGCTCGCCTGGATCCTGCTGCCACACTCACACTAAAGCTGCTGCTGTTCTGCGTGTATCAGCCTCCAGCACATCCATCTCCAGCACGCAGGCAGAGCGTGAACGTGTCTCAGGGCAGCCTGCAGGGTAGTTTGTGGTGTCGTTTTTTCATCCCACATCCTTTCTTCCCCTTGGATGTTTCCGACTTCTGAGTCCCTGTGCTACACAAAAGTGATCGAGGGTATGCTGTGGGAAGCAGCCCTGCCTTGTGCCTGCAGGAGGATGGGCAGAGGAGAGAATAATCCAGGTGTGATGCAGTGCGTTTTTAACATCCCTGCACTGTAGCAGCTGAAGACTGGATCCTTGCCTGGTGCAGAGTGGTGTGGTACAACCCGGCTTGGCACTGGCTGATAGCAGAGGAAGGATGGGCTTGGGATTAGGGCTTTTCCATAGAGAGCGTGTTTAGTTCATGCTAAAAGAGAAACCATTAAATCAGGAGGAAAAGTGGCCAAGGAGGTGTGAGGGTCTGCATGCACACACACAAGCTTCTAATTTGTAATGAATTACTCAGACACCTCTTGCCAGTGCAATCAAGAGCTTCAGTGCTTCCTAACGCTCATCCAGTCACGCTGACTCCTGTGTGAGCCTCCTCTCAGCTTGTTTTCTCTGAAAAAAAATATTCTTCCTGCGATGACAAGTTGTGAAGAGGTAAAGGATTTCTGTGTGAAGGAGGAAAGTGCAGACTTTCTTATTCAGAGAAGTGTTGTCTCATCAGGAGCACCTCTCACCCATCCGTGACCATCAGGCCAAAGCTCGCCAAGGTGTTGTTTGTCCCTCTTGGCGCAGTTTGCCATGTTGGGGGCAGGGGGCAGTTTTTAAAGTCTCACTGTGTTTTCCCCTAACTCGTGCTAATTTGAGTAGCAGTGAACGACAGACTGGAGGGGTGGGAGGGAAGAGGGAGAGGTGATCGTATATCACCAGGTTTGTACAATTTTCATTGATTTTCCACTGAATAAAAGACAAGCATGCAAACGGTCAAGGTCAGGCATTCGGGGACAGAGAGCTGCCTCTGTAAATGAGGTCGTCGCTCTGGGACACAGCTGTGCTGTGAGGGAGGGCACCGCAGCACCGTGCATCCCCTGCGCCCAGCGCCGCACGGGTGAAGCCTGGCAGCTCGGACTCCACCACAACACACACATGCTGGCAGGATTTCCCATCACCTCTCTCATTCGTGCTCACCATTCCACAGTGAACTGTTCTCACTGGCAGAACACTCCCCTCAGCGTTTTCGTCTGGGACATAACCCAGCAGCCCCGAGGCTAATGCTTCCAGCAACCGCCATCACAGAATCACAGAATCACAGAATCTCATAGAATCATAGAATTATTCAGGTTGGAAAAGACCCTTGGGATTAGTGAGTCCAACCACTAACCCTACTCTGCCAAGCTCACCCCTAAACCCTCTCCCCCAACACCACATCTAAACAACCTTTATTTTTAATATACTGACCCAATGATGAATGTAATAATTATCACTAATCAGTTATTGTAGAATTAGTGGCAAGTTAGGCCTGTTTATAATAATAAGTTATAAAATAAATATGTTGCAGTTTTTCCATGCGGCATGCTAGTTTCATCTTGCATCCAAACTTGGCCAATTTTGCAAATAAACAAACGTCGGCTTTCTAAACTATCATTTGCTTTAGAGAGTTATTTCTTTGCAATTGCTGTGTTTGGTGACAGGGGCACACGTCCCACCTGAGGTATTGGCTTGAGGCAGGGAGCATGAGCAGGCAGCAGCATCTCCCACCCCACTGGGGCAGCAGCTCCGGCTGCTCACAACTGTGCATGCCCCTACTCCGGCGGCAGAAGGAGCTGGAACCCCCCTCCTGAGGTGAAACTCCCGGTGCTGGGTGAGACTATCTGCCTTTGGAGGTGGCTGATACAGGGTAAAACAGCCACTTCCCAGAAGGAGCATGCGTCTCGCCATGCACTGAAGACAAACCCGCATCCCTTGCCCTTCTAGGTGAACACGGGGAGCACTTTCAGACCGCTGCATTCCCCTCCAGCTCCCCCTGATTTATTTATTAGGGAAATTTTTGCATTTAATTTAAAAATTAGTTTAACTTTGCTTCAACTATTACTTTTCAACCTAATTGAAATGTAGTGTGTATGTGTGTGTGCCTTTTAATTGCTTTGAAGAACCTAATAAGAAGCTCCTTAAAGGGACGGAGGGCTAAAAGCTAGAGGGTTTTGATAAATTTAACATTAGCTTAACATTTCCACAGGGACTTGAAAGTATCAGACTTGCAAGGATATTTGCTTGAGCTAAGTAATGCAATTTGTCCTTCTTCAAAGAGCTGTTGCTCTGCCCAGCTGACTGCGGGAGGGCTGCAGCGTGCTGCAGCGATGCCAGGGAGGGAGAGAGGCAGGGGAGCATAGTCCTGAGATGCCCAGCACAATGGGGCAAAGGTCTGGGAAATAACGGGCCAAATCTGTCAGCCTGGCCTGGAGGAACACCCAGCTGGGTCCAGCGTAGTGCTGTGAGCACAAAAGAACCCACCCCATGGGAGATGCTGGATGTGTTAGTATAAGTGTGCTGTGTGAACACACAATTTTTAAAAATTTCTATTTATTATAGAACTTTTTCTCTTGAAAAAAAATAGAAGTTGGTTTGGTTCTTTAGATCTCACAGGCCTCCAAAACCATATGTGTACTGAGTCAGTTCCCCGTGCCTGGGGCAGAGTGGAGAGCTTTGGCCCCTCCTGTGCCTGCTCCTCTGGCCCCATGTCCCCCACCGGGTCCCATCACTGCTTCCCACCTGTGACCTCCCGCAGTGGGTGCGAGCACTGGAGACTCATCCATCAGGACTGGGACTCTCTCCACGCTTACAAGGATGAAATGTGGCAGAGCTCTCAGGCTCTGCAGACCGGGGATCAGATTTTTTTATCTGCCCTTGCCTCCGAATCTGATCGTGACCAACATCAATCCAGGCAGGGCTGGTGCCTGGTGGCTGCAGGCAGCTGACAACAGGGCCTTGCTGAGGGGCGAGCTCGCTTGCTCTCTCATTAAAATATCAACAGTTTCCCAGTCCTAACTTCAGCTGAAGCATCCAGCTGAGGACCAAGCCACCAGCTCCAACCAGTTGCCAGACCAGTCTAAGGACGCACCCTCCCTGGGTGGGTTGTTTCCCCTCCCAGCCTTCAGCCCAGAACTTGTAAGAGGCAACAGCTCCTCCAGGGGACAGAATTTGGGACACCCTGAGTTGCCTTTGTGTGACCCTAAGCAAGGCACGGCCTCTCCAGCTGACACAGCAAAGCACCCTCTGGTTCCTAGCAAGGGACAGCTGAGATGGATGCATTGATGCCTTTCAGATGTGTTTGGGCCCTGCAGTAGTAGCAACCCAGGATTGCCAATAATCGGTATTTACATAAGTAATTAATGCCATTTGATTTAAGTGAAGCTGTTGGTTTGCTGAGCAGTGAAGTTAAGTTCTCAAAGATTAGAAAATCTTGGATTTAGGGTCAGAATGTCACTTCTGAGAAGCAGCTTTTTGCATTATTGAAATAACATCTAGCCGTGCTTCTCCCTTTGTTTGCTGAGCACTGTGGGCCATCCATAACTAAACACACTCTGGGACTTTGGGGTGCCTTACACAGATGGGAAAGCTTAGCTTCGAATCTACAGAACCTTCACTTGGTGTTCCTGGCCCTCGCACAGGCAAGTTCTGCTGCGTTATTTGATTGTTTTCCAGGGTGAGTGAGGACGAGTGACATGACCAGGGTTCAAGGGGTGGGCTCCAGCCCCCTGGCCTGTGCTGGTGTGGCCGTGCCCCTCTGCTGTGAGGGGGTTGCTGTGCCTGCGGGGGCTCAGCTCTGGCCGGGGTAGCCTGGCTGGCGGGACCCCATTCCTGCGTTTATTCCTCCTGGCAGCTGTTCTGGAGGGACTTGGTGACACTCGGCTCAGACTCGCTCTGGGCATTTGAGAGGTGGAAAACGCGCCTTTCCTTGGAGTCT
>NW_009714537.1:0-290 GCF_000703405.1 Apaloderma vittatum
CCTAACTAGCCCCTGGGATCGGCTCTTGTGCGCAGCGTCACATCTCCTGTTTCTCCTGGCCTGCTTTTCTATCTGAGATGCACCTAAAGGCTGTTTTGTCTTCAGTGGTTTCACAACCATCTGCCTCAGCACTTTCTGTCGGTCACTGACCTTTACTCTTTCACCAAGTTTCTATGTAGTAGGCCCCAACAGCTGACAAATCAGTATCTCGAGCCTCGTTTCAAAATGCATCTCGCACACAGGAAGCCGAATTCAAAACCAGAAACTTTTTAGAATCCCCCTCACCCACA
>NW_009714538.1:0-201 GCF_000703405.1 Apaloderma vittatum
TGCTTCTGCCTAAACGTTCTTTTCAGTCAATGTTAGAAAGAAACATGCTGGGTAGACCTATGGAAACACTTAGATTTCTTTGTAGACTGAATGAACAAGGAATTGTGAGTAGAGTTTTTTCTAGTCTGAAGGCAAGAGCTTGAAAAGGCCAGGGTGGCGATGTGGTAGCTGACACACCGTGTGAAGAGCAGATGACTGAAA
>NW_009714538.1:269-554 GCF_000703405.1 Apaloderma vittatum
GTCCGGGGAACATGTGCTGAAGAACACGCAGTTGAAGCCAATGCAGATGGTGAAATGAGACATGACTCTGTAGCCCAACTTGGTGGAAATTCCCAAGACGGAGGGAAGCCACTGTATCTGTCTCTGCTTCTGCTTCCTCTTGCAGATACTGTTTAAGGTTTTCCTCTTGATGACTCTTCAATAACATAAACAGCTCCCACAGCCAGTGCCGGAGTCCAGGACCTAATGAATCTCCATTGCTTCTTTGCCTGTATGTGTATAAACATGCCTATGCTGTCTTGAGAA
>NW_009714539.1:0-1057 GCF_000703405.1 Apaloderma vittatum
CAAATCCAAAACAGTGCTTTTTCAGGTGTGTGCAAAAGTAATTTGGTTGTGTTTTTTTGTTGGTTTTGTTGTGTTTCTTTAAGGAAGTTGTTTTATCAGGAACCCATAAATCAAATTACTCTAAAATACGGTCCACTAGCAGGATGCCTACAACTGAGATGCAGTTGAGGGCTGAGGTGCCACCCTGATTCCTATTGCTGAGTACCGAGACTCTCTAACTTTTAGAGCACCAAGACCTATATCAAGCCAGGCTAGCTACAGCATGAAAAAATAACAGTGTGCATCCGCATAAGTGTTTTCCTTGGTATTCAGCAGGCTGATTATTCACATAATGCATCAAGATGAGGAAAAGGACACTGAGAAAGGCCTAATATGGTTAGGCCAAAGCCCACAGTAACAACGACTAAAATACAGCTTTCTGCGGGGCCTTTGGTAACCCGTTGTACTACAGCCCTTGAAACAGTCAGAATGCGTTGAAGCCCCTATACTGGCTCTATTACAGATATAATCTTCCTTTAAGCCAATAAACTCTATATGAGCATACGAACTGCAGCAAAACTTTTGAGAACTGATTCTAAGTATTTGGTCAAAAGCAAGGCTACGTAGGATAAGGAAACTGTGCTGCTCATATGTTTTCTACACACAGGCACTCACCTGCTCTTGACAGAAACAAGCTCATAGCGCCAGACCCGCTGCCAGTTTCCAAAACAGTGTCTCCTGGGTGGATATCCATCATCATTAAAATAGCACTCACATCCTGCGGGTGAGAGAGACACAGCACGTTACTAGCTCTGAAACCCAAGGGTAAGATTCGGCCAGTGACCTCCCAGTCACCGGCCAGTACCTTGGGGTAGGCGATGGTGGGCCCCCGCGGCATCAGCAGCACGTACTCCTCCAGCGAGGGCCTCCTCAGCAGCAGCCGCGCCCCGGCCGACGTGCGGAGCATCTGCCCGGGCAGCTGCCCGATGATTTGGCGGTGGGGTAGGACGCCGCCGGGGCTGGTCAACACCGAGTCTACCGCCAGCCGGCACAAAAGCTTCACCGTCGTGTTGTGCTT
>NW_009714540.1:0-7565 GCF_000703405.1 Apaloderma vittatum
TGGTGCTGGAGCGGCGCCGGGCCCGCCCCGGCAAACCAAAGTGCCCGGAGCGCCTCTGCGGGGTGTGAAACCGCCGTTCCGTGGCTGTAAAGTTTATTTTTACTTGCGTTGTACACGTCATTTTATTTTTTTCTGCGATTTAAATGTGTGTGTGTGTGTGTATATATACACTGAACCTATTTCCAATAAAATGATGGCCTGGCCATAATAGCTGGTTCAAAACATATTTTGGTGCATTTACACACTTTCTGCAGAGTGTGGGTCAATCTTAACAAGTGTGTCAGTTCTCTCAAGCTTCTTATCCGACTTTCTGAACACATCTTTTCCCCGAGACTCAGTTTTGGGGCCTGTCTTTTTTAATATCTTTACCAATTGTCTGGACAAGGGGATCAAGTGCACCCTCAAGAAGTTTGCAGAAGACACCAAAGTGAGCAAGAGCATTGATCTGCTGGAGGATAGGAAGGCTTTGCAGAGGGATCTAGACTGGTTAGATCAATGGGCTGAGCTCCATTGTATGAGGTTCAACAAGGCCAAGTGCCAGGTGCTGCACTTTGGTCACAACAACGCCAAGCAGTGCTACAGGCTTGTGGAGTGGCTGGAAAGGATCTGGGGGTGCTGGTGGAGACCCAGCTGAATGTGAGCCAGCAGCGTGCCCAGGTGGCCAAAAAGACCAACAGCATTCTGGCCTGTATCAAAAATAGTGCATCCAGCAGGAGTAGGGAAGTGATTGTGCCCCTGTAGTTGCCATTGGTGAGGCTGCAGCTTGAGTTTTGCATCCAGTTTTGGGCACCACAGTACAGCAAAGACACTGAGGAGCTGGAGCATGTTCAAAGAAAGGCAATGAAGCTGGTAAGGGTTTGGAGATCAAGTCTTATGAGAATGGCTGAGGAAACTAGGTTTGTTTAGTCTGGAGGAGGCTGAAGGGAGACCTTATTTCTCTCTACAACTGTCTGGAAGGAAGTTGTAGTGAGGTGGGTGTTGGTCTCTTCTCCCAAGTAACAAGCAACAGGATGAGAGGAAATGGGCTCAAGTTGTACCAGGGAGATTTAGATTGGATATTAGGAAAAATTTCTTTACTGAAAGAGTGATGAAGCATTGGAACAGGCTTCCCAGAGAAGTTGTGGAGTCACCATCCTTTGAGGTATTAAAAAACATGTAGTTTTGGCAGTTTAGTACATAGTTTAGTGGTCATGATAGTGTTGATGGTTGGACTTGATGATCTCACAGGTCTTTTTCAACCCTAATGATTCTATGATCTGTTTGGGACCAGCTTTTGCTTTTCTGCATTTTTTTACAACAGTACAAAGTGCGTTCCATCAAATCAGTATGGCAGCATTTTATGCTTGCCTTGGATTCCCTTTGCACCAATCTCATCGATTACAAAGCCAGAGAATATTGGACTCACATTAGCTAGCAACTTAGCTGTGGGACAAGGAAGTCAGTGAAAATAATGAAAATGCACGTCATGCATTCTGAGAACTATTTACATTCTGGAAATGGATCTCATTTTAAACATTTCTTCATCAAGCTTTTAAATTTTTCAGTATTATTCTTCTTTGCTTAAGAATACATTTTTTTTCATTGCTAGTTAATTAATAATTTCTCTCAGTATAAGATGAAGGAATGTCTAAACTATGCTCTACTGTACCGTATGTCCTTTCTGTGCAAAGAATTTGTAGGGGTTATTCTGCACACTGTTTTCCATCAGTTGCTAGAATGAGAAATTTCTTCTGTGGACACTATTACTGTGGAATAAAAATGACTTGTTCTGACTTCTCTTACTGTATTTTGAATGTATGTTTAAAAGCAAACAATCTTGGAGTTATTCTGGTAAAGTAGTAACACTGATGTTTGTTTCCTAATTTAACTTGAAGGAATGAGGAAGCCTCAGCCGTTGTTGTAATAAGTACTTAGACATGAGTATACTAGAAGAAATTACATTATTTTTCTTCATTTAGTTCTACTATTTTCATTAGTGTTAATACAGAAAAGGCTCAGTATTCTTCAGTTTTTCAGTATTTTTCAGGCATATCACAGATCACCTCCTGCTGCAAAATGAGGACCAATTTCAGTTTCTGACATATCTGTGTGGTTATTCTACTCACTACAATTTTGTTTACATGTGTCATTATTCTAAAGTCATCTGGAAAACTCTGATGTGCCTGCTGCTGATTAATTTCCACTGAATGCAAAATTGCCACAGGAAATAAGAGGAAAGAACTATAAAGCCTTCAATGAGCTTTGAATGGGACTTGCAAAATGAAGATGCCTACATTTCCAAATATTTGACCTTTACTTCCACCACTCCAGTGACAGGCAATGGTTTACCCTTCCTACACCCTGCTGCCCCTCTCCCATGCACCCACTGCATGTGCAATTAATCGTAACCTTTTTTCCCACCTTCAGGTTAAATCTGTGGGCTGTGGTTAACTGTAAGATGCAGTGTATTGTTGGGTGAAAGCCCTTCTGCACTAGAGCAGATCACCAGATCCTTTAAGAGGTTACAGGTGGGCCAGGCATGTTCATGCATTAATGGTCATATCCCATACCAGCCCATAGAGATACTGTGATGAAGATATATTTTCTTAAACTGAATAACGCTGAGCACATTTTCTTGATCTAGAAGTAGATTCTTCTATGAAACAGCAAGTACTCGTGTTTTGACCTTTTTTTAAATGTCACGGTGAGTGACAGATACCTCCCTTGTATCTCAGCATCATGTTGGTTTTGACCCTGTGCATGAATAAAGGCAAAGTACCACAGCACAAAGATCAGGTTTAAGATCAAGGCAGCCTGTTGTAGGTTTTTTTGTTTTTTTTTTTTTTTTTTTTTTTTATTTTGTGGGGGTTTTTTTAAGATAACAGAGTTAGACATGCTGAACTTGCATGCAATTACTCTAGTCCTGTAGCCCAATAACACCATTGCTGGTAGGAGGCCACAGGCTCTATACTGACTTTGCGAGGCTTCAGGACTGAGACTTGTTTTGTCTGAGCTTTTCTTGACCTATTTGTGCTTTCTTTTTACTTTCTTTAGCTGTAATAGCATTACCTTTAATTAGCAGGTGTCTACGTCTAACTGGTTTACTTTTGCTTAACTTTGCATAGTACGACTGTACCATATGCTTTTGTATGGTGAGTGACGAGAAGTTACATGTAGAATTAGATATTTATAACTACCATAACGATGTAAGGTAGAGAAATACAGGCTTTGTATGACAGCAGAGTCCTCTGAAAGTGGGGACATAGGAGGAACACACTAGAGAGGAGGCACAGGATAAAAAAAGAGGAGAATAGCATTGGCACCAGAGAACTCAAGGCTATAAAGAGCTCTCCAGTAGGCAGGTAAAGCAGTGCAAACCTGTAAGCCAGGCAAAACTAGTTTAGGGATAACAAAAAAGAATAAAGAGCAGGTATGTAACATACAGAAATAGCATCACATATAGTAAAATTGAATGAAATGTGAAGCTGTAGACAACCAAAGAAAGAGTAAGGTGTATGAGCAAGTTAAAAAACATATAAGAATGCTTTCATAATAGTTCTTTGCTTTTCTCAGCAAAGAACTTGTTAAGAAGACACTGATAAGCAGCTGCAGCCTCAACACTCACTGCCTGAGGAAGGCTGTCACTGTCATCCCTAGGTCCCACAGGGGCAGCGGAGGGGGAGCACCACACCAACAAAGGGACAGGCAGGAAGAGTGTGTCACAAAAAAATGAACCACATTATCATTTCTAATACTTTGTTTGAGTAGCATTCTTTAATTTCTTGCTTTTTTGTTTCTTTTTCTGTAACAGTTAGGTCTCAAATAATAGTTCTTTGATTAGACTGTGAAGTTTTCCGCTCTGCTACTAATAAATTCTGAATAAGGTGTGTTTCTTTTTTTTTTTTCTTTTTAAGAGCCAACTCTGTGCATAACATTAGCAACTGGAGCAAAAGATGCATCTTTTGGAAATTTGGGCTTAACAATGTCTCCCAGGTCCCAGATGGTATCTGGTACAGTCAGAAATAGAATAAAGATATCCTGTCCACCAGCCTGGCACAATAACCACAGGACCATTCTTCCTGCCTTTGCTTTATTTATTACATTGAAATAATTATTATGCACACTGAGCTCTTTGAAAGTACATTGCTATAAATACTAGAAAAATGAGTACATTGTAATTTGAAAAATACCAACTCCTGTTTCTCAGTACATCATTCAAACCATGGAGCCATTATGATAGGCCCCAGGGAATCACATTGCCATGACTCATGGTCTGATAATATATAATTTAGTGCACATCAGTCTTATGGCAAAGACATAACAAAATGACAAGGTGATGTCCTGCATAGCTGAATAATCTGTTTCTTTTCTTAAAACTCAAGTAGCAGGTTAGTGCTACTTGTCAGCTGGTTACTAATGAACTTGAGCCAACTCACGCTCACCTCTGTACTGCACACTTAGCTTTCCTGCAGGCCATATTTTTAAGCCTGCTGAGCAAGACTCAGGGCCTTTCTCCATTACTGAGATTATCCTGCCCACTTGGTTTCCTTAGACACTTTTGCAGTCCAATCTCTCCCCTCGACTTTCCTTCAGGTTGCAGCGCACGATTATACCAATTTGTGACTGGAGATAGATATTGCAGGCAGGTTCTCAGATGCTCATAGGCTTAGCAGGGGCAAAGAAATTTTTTCTTTCTTCCATTCTGCCATTAAACACAGGCTTGTTTAGATAAGTGTGGGTTGGGTAATTAAATCTCTTTGAGGAGCTTGACTAGGCAAATTTACGAGTAGCCCTGTGTAGATGCAAGCCAGTGTGTTAGCTGGAGCTCTCTCTGAGAATCTTGAGAGCACAGAGGTGAAAGTAAGTGCAGCGAGTGAGAAAGAAGGAGTAGCATTTAGCGGCTACTTGGGCTTGCAGGCTGACAGGTTGACAACAGTTTTAGTGTATTGTAAACACAGTTCACCTGAGAGTTAATTTCTGAAGAAAAAGCAAACATGAAAACAGGAGATGCTGTTCATTTTTGGTCCTTTTTTGGAGCACTTCCCTTAACTTTGTTCTGGCAGCTTGAACCCGAAGCAGATTTCACTTTAATTTGTCTCCTAGCTAACAGCACATGTGAATTGATTTTCTGTTCTCCAGGCAATTTCTACCGGTGTAAAAACACTGACCACAAAATAATTTGTGGAGAGGTGAAAAAGTAAGCTAATGGAGAAAATAATGTTCATGAAAATAACCAGTGCCATGTCATGGGCTTAAAGTGGGAAAAGCACACAGGAACACCAGCATTTGGCATTGTGCTTACCTGCTGATTTCATTCACAAAAGCTCTTGAGCCACTCTTCTCCCAGAGTGGTAAAATCCACATGAGTAAAAGTTTCTCACAGGCAAAGAGTCTGCAGCAGTGTGTCTGCAGCAGTCTTGTCCCAAAGCGAACGTCTCCAGGTGGACTTGGATGCACTCAGTGTAGTCAGTGTAAAACAACACAGTTCTATACTACTCAGCATGGGTGAAGCTCAAAATTTCTATTCGCAACTTTTTGCGACATTGTAGCTGGAAAGTATCAGTTTCCGAATTACATGTGAGAGCTCCAGAGTACAGTGAAATTCAGTAGTTTAGCATTATTTATGAGCTTTGAAAAAACATCCAAATTCCCCATCGTGTATGCTCTCCAAATCTGTATGGTCCAGTGGTTTAGATATAGATTTAGGGCCATTTTTCACAGACCTTCAAGGTACCATTTCTTATGCAGTAGGTCTGCCCAGAACTCAATAAATCCTCATCCCATAGGAGCTTCTGCCTCATTTAAACCATGCTACCTTGCTCACCTTGAAGAGATGACATCCCCTTAAGATGTGGCAACAACTGTTAGCTGTAGCTGATTGAGACCAGACACTGTCTCCCATAACATCCTCATTAGGAATCTCAGGAATTGTCGGTTAGATGAGTGGACAGTGAGGACTGAGATGTGGTTTAGTGACGGAGCTCAGAGGGTTGTGATCAATGACGCAGGGTCAAGTTGGAAGTTCCCCAGTGGTCAGTCCTGGGTCTAGTCCTGTTCAACATATTCATCAATGACCTAGACGAGGGGACAGAGTGTATCCTCGGCAAGTTTGCTGATGATACAAAACTGGCAGGTGTGACTGACACACCAGAAGGCTTTGCGCGACTAACACACCAGAAGGCTTTGCTGCTATCCAGCATGACCTGGACAGGCTGGAGTGTTGGGCAGAGAGGAACCTAATTAGGTGTAACAAGGGCAGATGTAGGGTCCTGCACCTAGGGAGGAACAACCCCATGCACCAATATTGGTTAGGGATAGATGTTCTGGAAAGCAGCCCTGAGAAGAAGGATCTTGGAGTCCTGGTAGACAATGAGTTAACTATGAGTCAGCAATGTGCCCTGTTGCCAAGCAGACCAATAGTATCCTGGGCTGCATTAAGAAGAGTGTGGCCACTAGGTCGAGGCAAGTCATCCTCCTCCTCTATTCTGCCCTGGTGAGGTCACATCACGAATATTGTGTCCAGTTCTGGGTTCCGCTGTTCAACAAAGACAGGGAACTACTGGAGAGAGTCTGGCAGAGGGCAATGAAGATGACTGGGGGACTGGAGCATCTCTCTTATGAGGAAAGGTGGAGAGAGCTGGGGCTATTTAGTCTGAAGGAGAGATGGCTGAGAGGAGACTTTATGAATGTCTATAAATATCTAAAGGGTGGGTAAAAAAGGATGGAGACAGACTCTTTTCAGTAGTGCCCAATGACAGGACAAGAGGCAATGGGCAGAAGCTGGAACACAGAGTTTCATCTAAATATGAGGAAGAATTTCTTTACTGTGAGGGTGACAGAGCACTGGAACAGGCTGCCCAGGGAGGTTCTGGAGCCTCCACCTTTGGAGACTTTCAAAACCTGCCTGGGTACAATCCTGCGTGATGCACTCTAGGCAATTCTGTTCTAGTAAGGGCCTGGACTAGGTGGTCTCTAGAGGTCCCTTCCAATTCTGATGATTCTGTGATCTCCAAAGATCGAGAGGCTTCCTTTCAGTTATTTTTTCGCCCTTTGATTTAATACTTTCTTCGCCTGTCCTTGGTAGGTAAATTCTCATAGCTGCAAATGTTTTGCACAGAAAGGTGATGCAGTGTAAGAGTTAAGTGGTTTATTGATTAATCTTTCCTCTACTTCTTTTTCTTTTCCTTGATTTACCAGATATTTTAAGTTGAGAAGGAATGGTATCTTTTGTGAAGAGCCTGGCAGCATGCCACAGCCACGGTAATGAAAGATGCCCTTGTAGCTGGAACAAAGAAGCCTGGTGAGGACTCCTGATCCCAGCGGGGCCTTTTGCTGCCATGCTTTATGTGCCTAAAATGTTAGTGAAACACTAGTTTCAGGCAGACACCCCAAAACCCCAACAAACAATCCAGGCCCAGACTTCATTGTAGCTGATGCAATGACTCACAGCGGGTGCATGGAGCTGCGAGAGGCTGTTACCAGCAGAGCAGCGCTTTGCCGAGGCACAGATGGCTGCAGGGAACCAGACCCAGTCCGTTCCTAACAGACAACACGGTACGACGACGCCGGCCCGGGCCGTTCTTGCA
>NW_009714541.1:0-4047 GCF_000703405.1 Apaloderma vittatum
CGAATTACTGCCGAGGTACGTAAACGTTACTTTCAGGGAGTGCATTAAAGCAGCGCAGGTGTGTTCCCCCAGGTTCTGCTTTTGCTTAGCGTTTGCTTGGTTGTTTTTCCCGCTAATTCTCCCATTTTTAACCTAGGATTCCACTCGGTTATTTGTGGAAATAGTGTAGGTCCAGGTGGAAATCTCCAAGAATGGACGTTGTGTGGCTTTTTGTTTGTGTTGTTTTTTTTCTTCTTTTTTTTTTTTAGAACTGGTCAATATTAGGTTAATGACTGGACTCAATGCTCTTAAAGGTCTTTTCCGATCTCAGCGATTCTGTGGTTACTTCAGGGGCTAGTCTGCTTGCCTCTGCAGGGGCGTTATGGGTCTGGCAGGTTTGTTTCCAGTCATGCCCTTAGTGAACACTTCACGTGCTGTCAGTAGTTACATGTCTTCAGTTTGGTGGGACTGTCAAGAGAGCTCATATGATGCAACTGATGTATAAAGGTAACACCTGCCTCATGATTATTGTCTGCAACTGTCTGATTAATGCTTGGTCTTGTATTAATCCTCTTCGATAAAAACTGCTGTGTTCTGGTAGTGATGTTCAAGAAGCTGGTTAGAAATGCCTGATTACTTTTCTCATAATTCAGCATTTCTGCAGGATTTTGAGCTCTTACTGTTATGTTTCCGTTCCAGGTATCTACTGCTGAATAAGTCTTGCTGGTCTGCAGCTACAGCTTTTCCCAGTTCACACCATCTCAGTGGGACTGGAATGAGGAACTGTAGCTAGAAGAGAGTAGCTGAGGCTGTACAGTGTGGTCGGAGGTCTGAACAGATCAGATCTTTCCTTGATGTGCTACAGTCTTTTCACCCCTGGTATCCCTCCTCCTGTTTCTCCCACTGGCACAGGGCCATGGCCCTTTCTGCAGGGGGCCTGTCTGCAAATCTAGCTGGAGGGGTCAGAGGTGGCTTGGAACTGTGCTGTCTGCCTGGGATCTTTTCAGCCGTCTTCTGTGTTTCTATTTCAGCTCCCTCCTCCCAGCATTGTGCAGAAGGCATTTAAAGAGCGCGTCGCTGGAAAGGGAGGGGGGTTGTGACTGGAGCTGTGCTGAAGGAGCTTGTTGGTGGGCAGTACATCTCCTCTGTCCCTGCTTGTCCCACCCCGATGCTGTCATGGTTGCCCCACTCCCTCTCAGCAGCTCCTTATCTACTGCCCTTGCAGCCTTGGGTGCTGTGTGGACATAATGCCCTGCTGAGGAACAATTGCACGATTAGTTGTATCAAGAGAGGAAATTTTGAGAACAGCAGTTCCACTGGTTGAAAAGTTACATTACTGTGGCAAGAGTTTTGCTAACATTTCTTTTGTAATCCTTGTCTAAGTGCAGTATCTGTTTATAGTTAGAAAAAAAGTGATAGACTTGCCTTGAATAAGTTATTAGTTTCCACCTGTTGCACAGCTGTTGTTTGCCATAAAAAAAGAGTAGGGACTTGCATTACATTTCAAGTTATGTGTTCAGAGCCAATATTATTCAGGTTTTTTTTTTTAAATATGTGATAGATATCTGTCATCCTAACTGTTTAAAAGAAAAAACTAATGTTAACATCCCCGTTGGTGTTGCTGTTGCATGGTATCACACATGTGGTATACTGCGAGGAGAGGAAAGGGTTTAGAAAGACAGAGATAGATGCAATGCTTCCTCTGCTTATTAAAATGTCCCAGAGATCCATGACTTAGCTAGCAGGCTGTGGGCACCAGGCAACTTTCAAAAAACTCTTGCATGGATGCGTAGAAGCACTGTCCATTGGGGCTTACCAAACGCAAAGAGAGCATGCTAGATTTTGGAAGGCAAGCACATGAGCTGCACATTCCTTAGTGTTCTCACACCTGATTTCTACCCTGTATAGCTGTGTGCTTGCCCTGGTTTTGTATCTTTACATATGTACCTGAAATCATAGAGCTAACTTGTGGAACAAATATATATTGGGCCAATTACTGGAACAAATATATATTGGGCCAATTACTGGAATAAATGCACTTTTGGGCTCAGCGTAGTCCTTTGCCCATAGGAGGATGTGGTCGTGCTGCTGAGTAGGAGGGCCGCAGGGCTGTAACTTGCTTCAGAAACTTCCTTTGGATAGGTCGTGGTTTTGAATGCTGCCCTATTGCAGTAGGGAATGTGTCTCCTTTTTGTTCTTTTCTTTACTCATGTTTTCTTTGTGCTGCTGTCCTCGTGAATACAAATACAATTTTGAAAGGCTGAAATGACCGCGAGCAGGTACAGGATTTCCTTGCTATGGTGCAGGCCTATGGCAACTTAAGGTGATCCTATTTCTGGACCAATACAGCATTAATTGAGATCAGCTTCTTGAATCATCTTACCACACCATTGTGAGGGTGCTCAGGATGGCAGGGGACAGGAGCGTTGAGGCTAGTTGTGTCTTGCAGACCTCTGTTGTAGCAACCTGACTTGTAGCAACCTATGCAGTCGTGCTAACGCAAGTCTGATACTGCTTGAATCTAGAGTTGTCAACTGCTGTGGGGTTTCTTGTCTCCCCTTCCATTTTTCTTTTTTTGGCATCTGTAGATTGTAGCCTACTGAATAACTACTTGAGAAAGGAATATAATGTGAAAGTTTTCCTCTTTAAACCAGTACTTGCATTATGTTTTGTCATATAGAAATAAAATCTCCATTATTGAAATACATTTAAGTTATCACCAAATAATAATAATAATAATAGTTCCAACTGTTGTATTAATTGGAAACTGTCCTGATGTGACATCTAAGTATTGACTAGATCAGGTACTTCAGATTTCCATTTTGAATAAAAGCAATACTGATAGCTGACGTAGTACTTGCAAAACAGAACAAAACCTAAGTATTCAGTGCTGATTTTTCCTCCTCTTGTTTCTCCACCTCATGTTAGCTGGTATGCCTATTGGCCAGCTGTGCCTCTAGTTATAGATCCATACATGCCAAATCACATGTGTGAAAAGTTTTTGCTGTTCCTGCATTTTACAGGGTAGGAGTTGAAAAAGGATTCTGTGTTTTCCAGGAGATTTGCCTGCTTCATCAGTTAGAGGAAGCTCTAGAAAATATGTTGGCCTTTAGCCTAGAGCACCCATTGCTTACGGTTAAGAGATGGACTAAGGTTTATTTGAACAATTTGTTTCTGTTTGGTGCTGATGTGGTTTGCTGCTCTGCTCCATTTTCTATGTGTATTCTTTTGGTACTAATTTCTGAAGGATGTAAAGCAGTAAGTAAAGGAGTAAATTATCATAGAATAATAGAATCACAGAATGGTTTGAGTTGAAAGGGACCTTGAAGATCATCTAGTTCCAACCCACCCTGCCATGGGCAGGGACACCTCCCACTAGACCAGGTTGCTCATAGCCTCGTCCACCCTGGCCTTGAAACTTTCAGAGGTGAGGTATCCACAGCTTTTCTGGGCAACCTGTACTGGTGCCTCTTCGTCCTCACAGTAAAGAACTTCTTTGTATTGTCTAATTTAGATCTGCCCTGCCCTGCTTTGAAACCATTACCCCTTGTCCTATCACTATGTGCCCTTGTAAAAAGTCCCTCCCAGATTTCCTGTAGCTTCCTTCAGCTACTGGAAAGCTGGTATAAGGTCTCCCAGAGCCTTCTCCAGGCTGAACAATCCCAACTCTCTCAGCCTGTCCTTGTAGGAGAGCTGCTCCAGCCCTCATCATCTTTGTGGCCCTTCTCCAGACTTTCTCCAACAGGTCCATGCCCTTCTGGTGCTGGGGCCCCCAGAGCTGGATGCAGCACTGCAGGTGAGGTCTCACCAGAGCAGAGCAGCAGAATCACCTCTCTTGGCCTGCTGGCCACGCTGCTTTTGATGCAGCCCAGGCTGTGTTTTGCTTTCTGGGCTGTGAGCACACACTGCTGGCTCATATTCAGTTTTTCATCCACCAACACCCCCAGGTCCTTCTCTGCAGGGCTGCTCTCCATCCACTCATCGCCCAGCCTGCGTTTGTGGTTGCCCAGCCTGTGTTTGTGGTTGAGATTGCCCCAACCCCGGGGCAGGACCTTGCACTTGGCCTTG
>NW_009714542.1:0-11917 GCF_000703405.1 Apaloderma vittatum
GATGATCTTTGAGGTCCCTTCCAACCTAAATATCATTCTATAATTCTATGCTGCGCAATGAAGACTAGGGGAAAAAGAGGTGAGTTTGATTAAAAAAGGGAACAGGCAGAGTGCAGGGGGTTGGACTAGATGACCTTGGAAGGTCCCTTCCAGCCCAACACGTTCTACGATTCTATTCTGTGAATGAAGTCAGGGAAAGACGGTTGGACCAGATGGTCTCAGAGGTCTCTTCCAACCTTAATGATTCTATGATTCTCTGAAAAGTGGATCCTCGCTGTCATTCTGGAGACCATGTGGCTGCTCAGAATTTAACTCCAGGAAAATAAAAGAAGATTCAAGTCTACATCTTGAACAACACCCTTGGTAGCAACTGGAATAAGCCAAAGAACAACTGTCTGATATGGGCACCAAAGTATCTCCTCATGTCCGTATGATTTCAGTGTGAGAGCTAAAACTGAGCAAAGCTGCTGCTCGTCGACTGGAGATGGAACGGTCACATCCAAGGACATCAGCAATGCATTTTATAAATATTTTTTTCTCTGGACAAACGCTTGAGAGACGGTTGTTAGAAATCACTCGTAACTTTTGAATTTTATAGCATTGGCAGAAGAAGAAAAAGCTTAGAGAAAAAAACTCCTTTACTCATGAAAACGGAGGCAGCTTTGTGCAAGGAGCTCTGGGCTGGGTTTCTGGTTCTCTGCACCCCAAAACCTGAGTACGCTTTTCTTTCCCTGCTGTAGCAAAGCTTGGGAATCCCAGTATTTTCTTAAATATTAAACTATGAGACATCATTTCACTCTAAGGTGTCCACACCACCCCTAAAAGCAGTCCCTCATACCTACACCAAGTATACAGCAATTCCGATCCGGCAGATACGCAATTGCTTTCTTTCCCAGCATTACGGGTTTTTTTTTTTCCCAGTTTCATCAAATACTTGAGGTTACAGAACATGAACAAAAGCCACCAGGTTACAAGTCAACTACACCGAAAGGAATCAAACAAGAGATTTGCAAAAAAATACGGTTGCTCATTTTGTGCTTCGCAAAGGGTTTTAGGTGTTCCCAGTACACGGTAGCTCTGAGAGAGCTGAGAAAGCCTGTATTTCGAGCTAGCGACACGAAGCATTAATTAACAGACGACAAAGTCATCTGGTTCTGCATCCTCCAGCGCTCTTCAAAGGAAAATCATTTCTAACCTAAATATAGGCTTCGAGGAAAAAGCCCTGAAAGGTTAAACAAAACCCTCTCCACTCCAAATGCTTACGACTCGTAAGCCGGCGAGCTATAAATTATTAAGTAGCTTGTCTAATTGCTTCATGATGGCAGCCAAAGAGTCCAGTCCCCCCCCCTCCCCTACCCCAACGTCCCAAGACGCGATTCCAGCTGGATGCACTTTCAGCCCAGCCCATTATTCACCGGAGCCCCGCGCTAATGTTAAATTGAGGTACCAGGGGTCAGGCTCCTCGGCAGAAAACAAAGGGTGGGATTCGCCCCCGGCCACAGAACATCCTAAATCTCGAAGCCCCATCAGCGAGCTGACAAGTGGAAAACCTAGGAAACCTCCTCGCTAAGTGACGGGGAAAGGCAAGGGGTTAAACCGAACCGTCAGGTTTTAAATCCTCCAAATTGAGTTCTAGATGGAGAATCGCTCTGATAAAGGATCGCGGCCGTAAATCAGGAACTTGAAGTAAGAATCAGGGGAAGTCCAGGCCTTCAGTCAGAGGATGGGAGTATAAAAAGCAAACTCGATTCCCAGTTATTACGGAAGAGTAGGCAAAGGAGGAAAAAAACCACAGCGCAATATAAACCCCAAAACACATCCAATTCATCAATACACCCACTTTTTCCAATTTGCTAGTTTGCTGCGCTTGAAATAACACGTTTCAGGCAGAGAAAATACCTGTTTAATGACTCGGGCTTTACAAATCCTGGCCTGGTTTGCAAATCAAACAAAATAGCTCCTGTTTTACTGTTGTAACAGCATCATCATTTCCTCCAGCACATAAATAAATCATCCACACGCGCAAAATCAGAGGATAAGCGCAAACGGTAGCTGCCGAAGTCATTAAGTCTTGGCTTGAAACTTTTCTTCATTTACAGATGCTAAATGTTCCTTCTCTCCTGTTTATCACCCTTCCCTGTGATGAAATTATTTTCCATTATGGCAAAACGCAATCGCCCGGTTTTAGCATCCTCCCTCAGAAAAAGAAACACGTCCCCTGGGAGACAGACCCGCCTCTCTTGAAAGCAACCCTACAGCCCGGCAGCGACTCGAGGGACACATGTGCCGGTCCTGCCGCGTAGTTTTCATACCAAAACCCCCAATAATTCAAATACCAAAATCCCCAATAATTCAAATATTTGCACAGGTGAGTCACCTGTCAATGGCCGCGTGCAACTTTTGAGTAGAAGCGTGAGCAAATGATGGCTAACGAAGGGAAATGCAAGAGCAGGAGCTCTGTACCCACTCAAACAGTGGTTACGGGTGTCTCCGGAGCAAGACCGAAGCAAAGTGAGGTAGAAAAATGTCCGTGGTGCGGGTCTTCTCTTGAGAATGTAACTGCAGGAGCAGATGACAAAGGACAGGAACCTCCCGCCTGCTTCTCCGCCGCCACCAAACAGCCATCAGAAGCGCAGAGGATTGAACGAGGGCTCAGAAAGAGCCTTCAAATGTTCTGTTGGGTCAACGCACCTCTTAGCTTTGACTGCCGCTGGAACGAAAAAAAGCAGCGCAAGGAAAAAAACCAAAAATGTAAACCACGTCCTTCTTATTCCTAACTGACTAACTTGGCCAAACTTAGGCCAACTGTTTTTCAACACTGGCTAAAGAACTCAGCGGTAAAAGATACAAGGATGAAAGTAAAAAAAAGAGCAGTATGGAAATCATACTACCCGGGTTAATTTATACGTTGTTTACGGCCAAAAAAAAAGGCTCCAGTTTGTCTTATCTTAAGGCAGCAATCAAAACCCAATCTTTGCTGACGGAGGTTGACGTGCAATAAAATGCGGCACCGAGAGCTTGTCCTTCCTACGCGCCGGCGATCAAACACACTGAACGTGCCGGAAAGCACATTTTATATTTTCCCGCTTGAAACGGGAAAGTCAAATTAATTTGTCGTGGGGGTACAAAAGATCAAGGAACAAGAGGCAAAAGTGAAGAGAATCAGCAGATGAGCTTAACTCTCACGACGACGAGCCGGCAGGGGCAGCGTCCTCAGCATCCTCCCCACCCTCCTCTTCTTCCTCCGCTACCAACTCCCTTTCTTCATGAATTGTTTTACGTAGGTGAAACGGGCCACTCGAAAACATCAGCCAACACTACATTTATACGAGGACGAAAGCGAATCATTTCGAGGTTCGGGGTTGGGTTGTTTGGGGTTTTTTTCCATCCCCTTCCCACACCCCTAATTAATATTCATGAGGATAATTTCACAAAGGCAGTTATAAAACGATGGCAGAGGCAGCTTGAAAACCCACTCGCGCTAACGCAGAAAGAGGAAATTCTCTTCCCCCCACCTCCCTTCCCCTGATCCCCTGGATGGGGCGGTTCGAACCCAACGCAAACATTCCCCACGCACCGGGAATTTTTTTTTTTAAATAATATTTCACTCGAGTTATTCATTACGCAGAAATAACCCCGCGGAAAAGCAGATAACGTTCGACAAAAGCTAAGTTCATTTGTTCTGGACAGGTGGCCGGTCGGCAACTCCGTGCCGGCATCCAAAGCCCGCCCACAATAGCCCTAAAGACGATTATGCAAATGCTCCCCCCTTCCCCGCTATTTTCCCAGGAATGGGAGAAGGGCTCCGGGTGGAAGAAGCGATTGTTTCCCACTCATGTGGAAAACAAACCTGAGAGAAAGAAGGGAGGCAACGCAAACGGGAGGGAGCGCCGGCGCAACCGGGCTCGGCCTCCCGCTCTCTCGGGACGAAAAAGGCCCGAAAGGATCCGAACGGCGATTTCCGTCGCGGGGAGCGGCTGGCAGGGGTCGGGCACGGAGTTCAGAGCCCAGGAAATGTATTCGTGGCTATTCGAGGTTTTTTTTCCCCCTTGTATTCGGCCGAGGGACAAAGGGGTTTAAAGAGGGGAAGGCTCGCTTGGTTGTAAAGCCATCCCTCGGAACGGGAGCGAGCAGAAAGTCTGGGAAAGCTCACGTAGCTCTCTGAGAGCCTGAGCTGTCCAAATTTATTTATTTAGTTCTACACCTCGATCACAGACTAATTAAAAACCTGCATTTCCTTCACTTGGCTCCTCCCACAATTATGAATTTAAAGCCGTTTCGCTACAACCCAGCGGCTCGCGCAGCGACAGAGACGACTTTCCAGGCACGGAAAATTTAGTCTTAAAAAGCACTTCTTATGTTTCAAACCAAGCTCTTCAAAATCCATGGCTTAAATCGCCCATTTCTAACTAAAACTCTTTTCACCCTCCCACCAAATATCAATTTTCCAGTTAAGCACCCACCGAAATAACTGGGCTTATGCAACAACTGTATTTTATAGGATTCAGGAGGACGGGATAAAGACTGTAGGAAAACCAACGGGATGGAGCCTACAACTTTATTTATTACAAGTTAGGCTGGAGAGCACCACAAGCTGCAATACTTGATTCAATAATCATTATTTTTTTACTTCAGGTAGCTCTTATTCTTTCCTCCTACTGCTCTAAAGGAACAGGTTTTCTACAGCTGGTATCAGGAGACTAAAATAACACTCAGGTTAAGTCTGCTCAAATGAAAAATGGAATAAAATAAAAATCTGCCCTCCTTTCCCCCCAAAACACTCCACATGGCAATCAAGGTTACAGCGAGCCTCGAAGTTTGTTCAGTATAACTTACAGGAGAAAAGGAAAATCCATATTTAGTGATTTAAAGAGCAATAACTCCTTTGCTTCAAGGAAAGCAACACAGATCTTCACCCTATTCCAGCCCTATAATTTGAATTAATAAAGATAAAAGCTGCCTCCTAGACAAAGATTATTTATTTTTTTACTTTGTAAAAGTGTAGCTTTTCAGAACTTCGCTTTTTATGCTTCTCTTTGCTTCACCTCAACACCACCAAACCCTTGAGCCAGTTTCTGAAGCGTCCATGCTTTGCTCTCCCAGTTGCTGGAAGTTTATTTCCATTTCCCACCACAACTTTTCCTCCTTTTGGGTCCCGACAAGAGAAAGCCTTCACGCTGATCTTCAAGACGGAAGGATTTCTTGGCAGTTCCTGCCCCTGCTTTCAAGCAATTAATCAACTGATATTATTGCAATTTTCCCTCGCTCGACAGAATTTACGACGAGCGGCGGCGCGCGAAGGCTCGTGCTCACGTGGTCGGCAGATGGGAGCCGCCTTCCTCGAGCCTCCCACCTGGAACTACCCCGAAGTTATTCTGACACCCCTTAAAATTTATATTCCCACTTTTTTCCCCAACCTACCCACGTGTTTTGCATTCCCCTTCACTCCACTTGTTCTCTCCCCCTCTTTCATGCAGGAAGCTCCTCCAGGATGAGCCAGGATTGGTTTCTGGGCACCCTGGAGTTCTTCCGAGATTCTTCCACCTGTTTCTTTTTTACGTGCTTGCTTTTCTCCGTTACTCCTTGTCTTTCAGCGCCGATTCAAACATACCGCTGCAATAAAACTCATTTCAGCTTTCTCTCCGCACGCTCTCCTGACCGTTCTTTCCCCACCTCAGGCATTTCTCTATTTCAGTTTTCAACAGTCACTATCTAGTCAATCTCTTGAATCTCTTTTTTTTTGGTTCGTTTTCTTCCCCTTCCTGCAACTTCTAACACTTTCCAGCTCGGCAGCTCCTCAATTCTTTCTCCACCTCTATTTCTTTGTCTTGGCCCGCTAACACAAAACTTGATCAGCCATTCCCATAATCTCATTTTTTATGCTGTTCCACAGCTCTTCACCATTCATTTCTTCTTTCACCAGAGACAAAATTCCACCACCGCTCCCCTCCCTCCCCCAAACTCCTTTGTTTTCTTTCCTGTATCTGGCTCTTTCCATCTGTGCTTATCGTAGATCTTCGCTCTTGACAGTTTTTTGGTTGCTCTTCGCTTCCCCGGTGCCAGCACTGCCTTTAGCTCTGGAGGTGATGCCGTGAGAGAGGAAGCCTTCGACGGAACATTCCCTGATTTACTGCAAAGTCCCTCCGGAGTTATCAATTCTTGTTCACCGTCATGTGCAATTCTCTGATTCTTTAGAGGATGGGAATTATTCTGAGGACTGAACCACATACTTGCTCGTATAAACTATCAGGAATTTCAGAGTTAAAAAGGTAAGCAACGAGCGTGGCTAAAAGAAACACACCCATTTGCTATTTTAATTAAAGCATGGCTGCAGGTCATGGCTGGCAGCATTTCTATGGCTCTGGGGGTTATTTCTGCACGTTAGGAAAGAAAATTTGCATACGAGAACAGCACTCCCAGCTGTAATTACTGACCACACATAACTGGATTTTACGAAAAGCTCTGCTCCACCTTTCATTTAGTGTGTTTTATATATCGGTTATTATCCGTCTTTTTTTTCTAGGTGTGCAGAAAACACATTGTCGGCGGGACAGAGCAGCTAGAACATAAAACCAGGTTGACAGATGACAAAAGGGACAACGAATCCAGCCAGCTGTCAGGGAGTCCAAACCCACCGTCTTCTCCCCATCACCTTTTTTCCACCCAAAATTCCCACCACTAGAGATTCCGTCATGCAGGTCACTGCCGTGTTGCCCCAAGAGATTGTGTTTCTTCCACCAGCACGTACGTACCGTAACGGGACCCACGTGTGGATGTTCCCTTCTCCCCCCGCTTCACGATTCCTCGCTCCGTCGGGATTTGCTGCCAAACCCACCGGACTGAGAAGCTCCAGCCAGCCCCCGAAACGCAGACCCCTGCGGGCACTCTCACCAATTTTCCCCCCAAACCAATAAGTAAAAACAAAATAGAGAAGAGGCAGCGCTCATAAAACGTAACAAATTCTCTTTCGAGGTCCAAACAGACAATTTTTCTTACTCATGTCATACCCAAGAGGAGACAAAACGCCTTTTTTTTGTGGCATACAAAACCTTCGCGATTAATTTAGGATATAATTAATGTATGTTTGTCCACTCCTTGTCTCACCGTAGGCCTCCAGCTCAATGTTTTCTGCACAGCTCTATAGATGGTGCCACCATTCGTTATTCAAGGGTTTCTACCCCAAAGCAAAGGTCTCTTGGTAAATAAGAGTTTTGGACTCATTACAAGGGGAGTCGTGTTGGAGTTTCCAGGTAACTCGGCTATTCATTCTTAAAATATTTTTGCTCTCTGCGTCTTGTTTGGATTTGCGTAGAGGAAAAAAAAAACAAGCAACCTTCGCTCCAAGCCGTAGGGAAAAGAGGAAAAAGAAATTCATTGTAAATAATCAGCTGCTCCCGGGAGACAGAGACATTGCAGTGTGCCAAGGCAAATTAATCCCAGACACAAAGATGTGAATAAAGCTTTAAAACTGAGATAAAGCAGGGAAATTAAATAGATCACTTAGAGAAATACAACTAACTTCACTCAGAACTGTGTTTTGACACAGCAGCCGACGTGTGTCTAAAATTCTATGTTTCTGCAAAGGGAAATGCTCTTCACAGGAACGCTTGAAGCCAAAAAGAAACGAGGACCGTACACAGAGACCGGAGAACACAGATGGGTTTTCTAAAGTCTCGTTTCAAGTAAAAGCATCAAGAGCAAATTTCGGCTAAGAAAAGCCAAGGAAATCTGGTTTTAAAAGATCTGAAGCAGAATCGGAACCAAAGCGAACTGCATTCATATTGAAATCAGCGTTGCTGGACAATGGATTCGCAAAGGACAACTTTTATTTAGCCCAGGGCAAGCTTCGAATTTGCAGTCCGGTCTCATCTCCCCACTCCAACCTTTCTCCAGCACGTTTTTCATCCTGACTCCCCGAAATAAAACGGGCGCGTTTCTGAACGTGAGACGTCAAACTCAGGCTCCGATGCGACTTAATTAACTTCTACTACTGGGGACAGGCCATTAGAAAACATTTACACGTTGTTGCAAATCTACAGCGAGCTGTACAAACACAGAAGGAAACAGATTTTCCTACCTGCAAGCACTCACAACACAAATAAAAGCGCCAAGAGCCCCGGTAACCCGAGCACGTTGTGCCCTGGCAGATGTCAAAACCAGGCTGGGTTTCAGCGACACAGAAAAGGCAAAATAGTCCAAGAGATTGAGAGAAGGGAACTAAAACCTGGGGCAAGCTAAGACACAAGGGCGCGACGCTTTAGAGCTCAACAAACAAGGAGCTTAATATGGCGAAGGGCAGAAAAACTCTGGCGCGTAGAAGGAAAGAACAGGAATCTCTGTCATTTCCATGAATATCCAAAGAAAGTTTTGGGGCAAGTCATTTCAGTTTGCCACATAAGGGCTCTTAGTACTTCGACGGCTGAGAAAGACATTCTGGCAACACCAAAGAGGCAAAAATCGAATCGAAACATCTGTGAGAGATGAAAAAAAGATCACTGAGAAAGATGATGCCTCGCTGTTTTCCAAGTTAGAAACTAATTTGTTTGCAAAAGGAAGGCAGACGGGCCGATTTGGGAATTAAAAGCGAATACAATGCTGGCGAAAGGCAGGGAAAGTCCGTACTAGACGGGACTGAAATCACAAGAGCGTACGCTCGACTACAGCAAAACGCCGAAAGCATTTGCTCTCTCCCTGAGCTATTCAGCTCATGGGAGGAAAACCCAGGGATGAGTGAAACCCTGAATCAGTCTGGGAAAAGCTTTCGGGTAAATCAAACATCCTGAAAACAAAGACTGTAAGAGCCACCTGAATACGTACCCAAACCGACACCACGGGTGGGCTACGAACAGCACCACGAGTCCACGTGCAAGCAGGGATGATTAAAAACGTTCTGGTATGGCGGGATATGGATGGAAATGAGGGACAATTAATGGGACTAAATCGCTTCTCACCTTTAAACGACATCCTAAGGCGACGCGCGGATTTTCTTCATTTCTTTCCGAATTCCACACTTCCGCTGACACACGCAAAATTTCATCGCAGCCCGTACCGAGATTACGACAGAACGCAAACCCAAGGTCATCTCGGCGCGGTTGCTGCTGTATTTTTATCGGTATTAGGTAGCACGAAGGAGCAAATCCATCTTCCAGACACTCTGCGAGGCAGCAGCGCCAGCTCTTCATTTTGTTTTGCATCCTCCACTCCCACAACGGCGAAATTTCCGGGCACCTCGCCAAATGATATTTAATTAAAAGCTACTCCGCTCGCGCTTCTGTAGTAACTTGGTTACCAGCTCCATTGACCATTTACACGGTGAAAGGAATTTCATATAAAACAGCTTTTCTGTTGTGTTTACAGACCGGGTGACGGCGTAATTTTGAGCGTAGAGACAGCTGGCAGTGCAATTGGCTTAAAAAAACCCACAACCTCAGAGAGGTAAAATACAGAAAATCTTAAAAAGCCCCAAATCAGTGGGATATTACGTACATCAGTGGGATATTATGTACATCAGTGGGATATTATGTACATCAGCGCTGTACAAATGCTGTTTATTTTAGTTGACCACTTGGGCAAACCCATGAACCCCTGATAAAACACATCCGTGACCCGCTGGCCACACTCCTCTTGATGTATTTTCTTTCATGGTTGGGTTTGTTCATATTTTAAATGCCAGAAAAATATCTCTGATCCTAGTGGCAACCTCTGGTCACTGTTTTAAACACCTGAAATCATACCTTAGCTGCTGACTGGCCTTCCCAATAGCCTGGAGAACCAAGCCCACGTAACCACCTACAGAAAAACTCACTCCGGGCATTTCCCAGAGCAGCAGCCCCGCAGGAAAACCACCCACCTTTCCCAAAACTGGAAAGGCCAAGTGAATTTCAACACGAGGAGCCCAAGTGGAAATAAAGAGAACCGATACGGGAGAGCTGGCGCCGTCTTTTCAACCCCAACTCAAAGGAAAACGCGACAACGCTACGTGAGCAGGGTTGGACAGGCAGGCACAGCGCAATCACCGCAGGCGTTCACTGGAAGATACTTTTCTTTTAAAACATGGTGAATGCTTGTACTGAAAATCACGGATAATATCAGGAAAATCCTAAAATATCCAAAAAAACCCGCCACATTGAATACAGGTAAATAATGGAATGAGCGTAGGACCTATTCCTGAGCTCACACACATCGATGCCATCGGCCAGTCGGGCTCCGCTGGCGCTCAGGCCGAGCCTAAATCCCAGTGTCACTTCCTCAGTACGTCCTAATCCTGCCCTGACTCATCAAGCCTTTCCCGGTCCTGAACCTGGATAAACGGTGACAATAATCGAGGAGAAATTTTGTCTAAACACGACATCAAAAAAAGTCTGAAAGAATAAACCTTGGTTTATTCCTGTCAGCCCTGTGAGGCTCGGAGTTGGTGGAATTTGACAGCTTGATTAGTGGAAATGGGTTTAGTGAAGAAAGTATCATCCCTGTTTTGTAAACCAGAGAGTATTTTGTTTTTATTTGTAGTCTGTGGCTCAAATTTAGCTACATGTAACATCTAATTTGGAAGCAAAGCCTCACTTCATCTCTAACAAAAAGAGTGCAAATATTAGGAACTGAAAACTATTTCAGAGTTGTTTTCAACGTTTCTACCTTAACAAGCTCTTTGGGCTTCTTAATGCCACAAGTTTGTGCTGTTGTAGTCCTTCCTTCTGCTCTGTTCTCAACAGAGAAGAGGTGAAGAACAAGGATGAGGAACGACCTGGAAAGCTGGAACTCCTCAGTGCTCCCAGGAAACCAGACAGCTGAAGGGCTGAGAGAATATGATGTTGGGTTATGAAATCATAATCATAGAATGTTCGGGGCTGGAAGGGATCTCTAGAGATCATCTGGATGGAAATGAACTGTTATCTTCTTCGGCAACACACCGAGAGCACCAGATAAAACCAGGAGAAGGAAGGTTCAAAGGCCACGTTCGCCAGATCGCGTCAACGACAGAAGGTGCTGCGGCCTCACGAGTTCCACCAAACGACAAACCTCTTCTAATCCAGAAGCACATCGTAAGAAAAAAAGAAATCTATTTAAAACTTTAAGGGGATGGAAATGGCAACCTAAAATATCTTATACTGGCTGGATCAAGACCAGATGAAAGCTGACACATGGACTATGATGTGCACCCCTAAAGAACGCCCTAAATCACAATCACAGCACGAGTGGGAGCACAGGCAGAAATCTAAAGCAAACCAGCCCAAAGCTGCCTCCCTGCTCCGTTCACCGACCCAGCTACAGGCTCTTCCTGCTGTCTCGCAGGAGTTTTCTTCAAGACTCGTCCCAGCATGTTCCATCATTTGAGAGAACCAGAGGTGACATCTGTGCAGCTCCAGAACATGACTAAGTCTGATGAGGAGCAGCTGAGGGAGCTGGGGTTGTTCAGCCTGGAGAAGAGGAGGTTGAGGGGAGACTTTTTCACTCTCTACAACTCCCTGACAGGAGGGTGTAACAAGGGGTAGGTTGGTCTGTTCAAGGGACAAGAGATGGGACAAGCAGAAATGGCCTCAAGTTAGGCCAGGGGAGGTTTAGGTTAGACATTAGGAGAAAATTCTACCCTGAAAGGGTTGTCAAAGACTGGGACAGGCTGCCCACGGAAGTGGTTGAATCAACATCCTTGGATAGAGGGCTGGAGCAGCTCTGCTGTGAGGACAGGCTGAGGGAGCTGGGGCTGTTCAGCTGGAGAAGAGAAGGCTCCGGGGTGCCCTAAGAGCGGCCTTCCCGTACCTGAAAGGGGCCGCAGGAAAGCTGGAGAAGGGCTTGTTACAAGGGCCTGCAGCGATAGGACAAGGGGAAATGGCCTGAAACTGAAAGAGAGTAGATTTAGATTAGATATTAGGAAGAAATTCTTCACCATGAGGGTGGTGAAGCACTGGAACAGGTTGCT
>NW_009714542.1:11962-13214 GCF_000703405.1 Apaloderma vittatum
GGCTTGGAGCAACCTGGGCTGGTGGGAGAGAGGTGTCCCTGCCCAGGGCAGGGGGCTGGAACGAGATGATCTTCAAGGTCCCTTCCAACATTAACCACTCTGTGATTTAGAAGACACTTAGACATGGTGCTCAAGGACATGGTTTAGCAGTGGGCCTGGCAGAGTCAGAGAATGGCTGGACTTGATCTTAAAGATCCTTTTCAACCATAACAAGCCTATGATTCTGTGAAGAGTACCAGGGATTTGGTGTGAAGTTGTTTTACAAGGCTGGTGAAACAGTACCAGGGGAATCAAAGTCAGGCTTGATGGGGCTCTGAGCAACCCAACCCAGTTAAAGCTGTCCCTGCTCACTGCAGGGGTTGGACTAGATGAGCTTTAAAGGTCCCTCCCATCCCAACGCAGTCTATGATTCTAATGAGGCATGAGGAGGAGGTCATTTAGAGCAGAGAAAATCAACAGGTAGCAAATTTTCAGCACTGTGCAACAGCACTAGCAGTGGAGGGCTCTGAGCTGTTAATGTCTACAGTAAAGCACCGAGAAGACAACTTGGCAGGAGGCAGAAATCCTGCCTTGTGCTCCGACACCACTTCTGATGAGACGACGGATACTTCTGGCTTCTGCTACTTTGATCCCATCACCTTTCCTGTGTGCTCAAAAATCTTAAGCGCAGCGTAAGGACCCTCCTGGGCTGTGCCAGTCCTCTGTGTACTCTCCTTGACACATGATTTATCCAACAGCCACCATATACAGAATCATAGAATCGTTAAGACTGCCCACAGCCCTGGGCAGTTCGTTCCAATGTGTCACCACTTGTTCTGGAAAGAAATTCTTCCTTATACCCAATCTAAACCTCCCCTGGTACAACTTGTGCTGAGTTCCCCTTGTCCTACCATGAGTAACTTGGGAGAAGAGATCGACCCCACCTCACTAGAACCTTTTTTTCAGGGAGTTGCAGAGAGCGATGAGGTCTCCCATCAGTCTCCTCTCCTCCAGGCTAAACAGCCCCGGACCCCAGCCCCCTCAGCCGCTCCTCATCACACTTGTTCTTCAAATCCCTCACCAGCTTCGTTGCCCTTTGTTGCTCTGTGGGTTGTACCTCATTCCTGAAAAACGGGATCTGTCTCACACGCAGAGGACACGAGCTACCTCCCACGGAAAGGGTGAGCTAGGAAATTCCTGCCATGCCACACATCCTTCCAACATCAGCCCCAGCAGCCCCCGGGGGTTCACAGAATGTTGGGGGTTGGAAGGG
>NW_009714543.1:0-1819 GCF_000703405.1 Apaloderma vittatum
CTACAAGTATCACTGCTACATACCCAGAACATGCCCCATCTCTAAACCCCAGTCTGAGCATGAGTCAGACCTTTGCACAGCCTCACCTTCCCTCATAATTGGCACAAAGAACACACACAGGGATGCAAATCCAGATAGTGACTCTTCCCAGGTGAATGAACTTCACCCTAAATCCTCCGTGCCTTTTCATAAGTTTCAGGTCAAAACTCCACAGAGCTGCACATTAGAGTTCTTAAAGAATCTGAGGTTAAAGCTGTGACAACACCAAGATCAGCTCGTACAGATTTTATTCTTTGAGAGAATCACATCAAATGCTGAAGCACAAGCACGCTGCCAATATCAAGTTGGTGGGAGAATTTGTACCACAGAAAACCAGAGCTGGGGTAGTGTGATAGGTTTGGGCTGTACACACAAACATCAATGAGCCGTGTGTAATAGGAAATGACATCTCTACTGAGGACAACTTATGCAAGTAGGGCACGATGAGAGCAGAAACATGACATCCACCTCCTCATGTATCAAAAACTGGTAAAATCAAAGAGTAAGATAAATAAGATGTCAGAAAAGAGAAGTGATGTACAATGCTCATCACTCACTGACCAATGCCCAAGCAGTGATCCACTCCCTCCCTAGCCAACTCCTCCCAGTTCATATACTGTTCTGTGGTATGGAGCCATAGGCATCTTCCATTCCCTACTCTGGGACATGTGTCCTTAAGACAAGCTCATTATTCTTGCTTTATGACACGGCCCATATTTTTCCCAATGATCTTTAGTTCTCCCAGAAAAGTCTACCCACTGCCCAAGGTCACTCCTCATAACAGGCAAGAGTAAGGCCTTACTTAGTTTCAGCAAACATTCCCCTCTGTTACATGCCACAGTTTCCCACCTCAAGGCTCAATCATTTACAGACCCTTCCCATCAGTGAGAGCATCACCAGAAAAACACAAAGATGAGATCACAAGCACTGTGTAGCCAGACTCTCTATTACTAACCCATAGGTGTGCCAGTGCTTCAGCAATTTGAGAGCTAAATTATTACAGACTTGACACCAATACACTTTGTAGAAGTCTAACAGCAATAGTCATTGACTTCATGCTGAGAGACCAACTTATACGTTGACAAGCACAGCAGATAATATTTAGTGTGCAGAAATATTTGGTTACAGGGCTTTTTCTTCTTGTTTTAATGCGGATCTCCAGGGACTCTATAAGGGCATTGCTGCTAATGCAAAACAGAAAGAATATCAGAACACGTCAGGCTACACCAAGACACCTGTCCCGCCAGGAAGGTTAATGCAGAACACAGACAAGGCAGTGGGAGAAAAAAAAATAAGCGTTTATGTCTGCCTCGGATGACGCTCATCTCCCTCAACACTTTACAGTACTAACGGCAGTTACAAAACAGTTAGGAAGAAGAACATAGGAAAAGTCCAAGGAAGAGAAAAGGCATGAGAAGTGCAAATTGTCCCAAAATGTCTTACAGAGAAGAATGAAAGGAGAATCGAAAAAAACCCCCACAACTGATCACAACACTGTCAGTAGTCCCCAAAAGCACTAAACAGACACTAAACAGGGCCCCAGGGAACCTCCGTGTCTTGCACATCTCAAGGAAAACAACGAGGAAACGCAACGTAACAGCTAGCAGGAACGTCTCAAAAGCTGATGCCGTGACATTTTCCGTGGCAAACGACGCTAAACGTTTGCTACAGGAAAACAACTCACACCCACAACCGAAAACAGCAGTTGTGGATGCAAACTGTCCCGCGGGACAGCAATACCAGATGCCTGCCGCACTCCCTGCCCCAAAAGAAGAAGGAG
>NW_009714544.1:0-734 GCF_000703405.1 Apaloderma vittatum
TAAATCCCGTTGGTGGCCAGTGACAACGGATTATCCCCACGGCTCAGTTTTGTGGTCAGTCTTACTGAATATCTTTATCAACGATCTGGATGAGAGGATTCAGTGCACTGCCAGGAAGTTTGCAGATTACACCAGATTGAGTGGAGTGTCGATCTGCTGGAGGGCAGGGAGGGTCCGTAGGCCAAGGCTGCACCCACCCTTCACGTCCTCAACTAGTCCATTCTCAGTATTCTTATTCTCTCATGTAAATTCTTATTCTCTCATGTAAAGAGCACCTCTGCCACCATGCATTGCTGCCACATCTTTCCTAAATAGGACTGAGATATCCAGTCGTGTGAGCTATCCCACCATGTCTCCGTAACTGCTGTCATGTATGGGACATTTAGAGAACAGCGGACAGGGTTTGAACTTGCCAGGTGGCCTTGTCTAAAAGACAAGTTTTAGGACTCACTTGACAAGAGTTTGTGAAGGACATTGTGAAGGTCACTTGCTGTGAGAATACGCTGAAGCAAACAAAAACAAGGAGCTGTGACTGGTGTATGTGACTGAAAACAGAAACAAACCCAGGCTGCAGGTGGGGAGAAACAGGAGCGTGATCAGCAGCAAAGAGCGAATCAGCAAAAGGAAAACGGCGCGTGAACAGGAGCATGGACTGTGTGTGTTTGTTGTTAATAGCCAATCAACAGAGAGCATTCAGTAAACGAGGACGTTGTGAACTGTATATTAACCATGTC
>NW_009714545.1:0-22296 GCF_000703405.1 Apaloderma vittatum
GGGACCACGTCTGCGGGCGTTTTAATACAGGCGAAGGGATGCGGCGTTTTTTTCTGGGAATTGTTCCGGCCGGCAAAGACACTTTGGTCGAAGGGAGGTGGTGAAAGCGAGAGTGTGTTGTTTGGAAGGGGGTAATGTTTGTTGCAACAACAACAAAAGGAGAAGCGTAATGAATCATTATAAAATAAAAGAAGAACAGGAAAAAAAAACCGACAACAACCTGCCTCGGTTTCTTGACGCTGCCTAGTTGCTGTGAAATGGATACAGGGCAAAACCCTTCGGATCATGAGCAAAATCCGAGGCGAAGTGCAGCTGAATGTAGAGCACAGCTGAAATGAGGCGCTCCCTCAGCGAAATGAAGGGGCAGAGGGGGCAGATCTAGGGACGTTACAGGAATTGATAAATGTGAAGTCTTTGATAAAAGAACGGGCTGGGGAGTGGTGGAGGCGGTGGAAGAAAGAGGAGGGGGTAGGTGTACAGGCATTTTACAGGAGAGAAGTTGGATGATTGCGGAAAGAAAGTGCTGAATTTGCTTGTGTTGTAAATCTTTCTTGAAGAGCCGGTAACATACTTTCTATGTCAGATAGATTGAACTATTTATATATTCACATGTATATAACACCTACATGCACACACGAGGGAAACAAATGGACAGTATGCATGCTATATATATGTATTCTTATGGAAAAGGTTGAGTCAAGAGATAAGCAATAGCAGTAGAGGTCAGTGGCTGTGGAAAGAAGTCTTGTCACTGCTGCAATAAAATCCATATTTTACGGAGAGTTAAATGCAGTACTTTGTAAGTGCAAGTGGATGGTCACCTAAGTAACTCCTGATAACATTCAAGGATCAAGAAGTTTAATGACCGAAATTACTCCCAGCACAATGGCACAGCTGATACTTTTATATAAATTGAGAAGATGGGGCACCTTTTTCCTCATACCTGTGTACGGTGTGGGATTTTAAAGTTCTGTTAGCGCTGCATGGGTGATTCTGTAGCAGAAATTACTTCCAGAGTGTAAGGTCAGTCCTGTTTCTAAATTTACTGTTCTCCTAGTGCAGTCGGAGTAGAGAGTAGAGTTGTTCTGGTCTATTCAGGAATCTGTGAACACAGTACATACATCCTACATGTGTACTTCATGAGCTGTGTGCGTGAACGTATGCGCAAGGAGAACACTACAGTCAAAAGCAAGGTTATTTCCATTCCCTATTGTCATAGGACCCTATGTAATAGCACCCTGGAAATAACATAATTCCAAGGGAATAAAATTGCTTGAGCATGCAGACCTCTTTGGTTTTAATCAAAATAGACATAACTCTCCCAGTTAAGATAAAGGCTTAGCTCATGTATTTGCTGGGCGGAAATCTCTAATATGCAGTCACTTCTGTGCAGAAGTGCTTGCACATTACTTAAAGCGTTCTGTAAAATTGATTAACATCTGTTCCTGAGCAATATAATGCTATGGGTAATGGTGCATCTCTATTCATTTCTTTTTTTCTAATTCCTGTTTAAAGGCAATAAGTTTGCATGTCACAAGAGAGCCGGGTAGGGCTTGGAGGCTTGTGATCAAGATCAAGTAGGTTCCTTTATCATGGATATATACTGTTTTAAAGGCCTGGCAGCAATGACACAATTGGATAGCTCCTTTAAACAGCCCGAACATGCTAATAAAGACTGCAGGGCTGAATCCTTTTCTCCTCTCCTCTCAGATGTTATCTGACATAGCACCGGTAAATATATAATCTCATATGCTTCTGGCTTTCAGCTGCACCATAATCTTTCTGGACATATTTCTAGTGGCTTGCAGTTGACTTCTGAGCTGGGGAAGGGAGGGGGAAAGCAGCCAGTATTTTCAGAGTAACGTAATCAGTGGCAGCAATACTTTTTTTTTTTTTTTTTGTCTGTCGGGGAAAATGTCATTGATTCAGTCCTGTTGTAGTTCTCTGCAATTATCCTTTGCAGCCATTTAAGGAACTGGGGTCCCCACGGGGACTTATTAGTCCCTCTAGGTATTTTAATTTTCACACTGGTTCACAGCTCTTGCGTATCTCCATGCCAGCACTCCAAATATTACATTTATAGACCTAGTCATAATTTTCTGACGAAGTTGTTCAGCTAGTCATATGCATCTTAACTTCTTACTCTTCCCCCTCTCCCCACCTTGCGTAGCTCTGCCATGCAAATGGTAACCTACTGCGCAAGGCAGCCTTCCCTTTCATAAAGTTTGCATTTTGCCATCTGCTGTTTCAATAATATTTAGTTGAGAGACTTCCTTGAAAGCAAAACATACACGTTAAAAACGTTGTGGGTTGGTTTTTTCCTCCCCGCCTCCTTTCTGCTGAAGATCCCGAAACTCGTGCAGGCTTGATAGAAGTTACGGTCATGGCTGTGCTTCTTCCAGCTGAGATCCTGCTCTGGCAGAAGGATCTCAGCTGGTAGGAGCTCAAGGGCACATTGGGTTCCTTGGAGCAGGATCCTCCCTCCAGCCCACTATCTCCTTAGGTCTGCTACATCATTTTTGCTTTGACTGAAGATTTCACCACTCTGCTGTAGACTCCTGCAGTGTGCTGGATTTTGGAAGGAATTGCTATCAGGATGCCTGTGTGCTGTGTAATGGTCAAGCAGATCTAGAGGACATGGACATGTATCTGTTGTTAAATGAAATCATGGTCTCTGTCTCTTGCTTAACTGAACTTTTTAGTGTGCTGTCTGCTCTTTGTTGACTGGTTTTAAACTATGTTCACTTGCTAGTGCAATCTTGTAGCGTTATGGCTCAAGACGGGCAGGAAATTGCTTATAGATCTCCTTGGAAATGGTGGCTAATTACTAAAATGAAAGGTAGCTGAAATCTATAAAAACGAGTGGGTAGAATCTGTTGGAAACATCAGGCCCCACTATGATGGTGCCTCATCTTGCATAATGGTTGCAATTCCTCTAGTGGCTCTGCTGCAATTATACCAGAATAAAGTAGAATTGGTTTTTCAGTATCTTTTGATTATCATAAACGTGCAGGAAATGCCGTGAAGGGGCTGTGCCTTGGAAGCTGGGTGTTAGGGAGACTTCTTCATTAACCCTTTAAAGACCTAGTTAGCTGTAGTAACTGTTCTGATTTCTTCAAAGCCTTTGCATCATTTGGGGTTTGCCTTTTTCCTAAATAATTACTTGCATTCACAAGTCTCAGAAACAGGGCTGATAAATTCAGTCATGATTATCCTGACAGCCACGTGGGGCCAAAATCAGGACTTTTTCAACATAAATCTTTAAAACAGCCTTTGCGTCATTTGAGGTTTGCCTCTTTTTCCTAAATAATTACTTGCATTCACAAGTCTCAGAAACAGGGCTGATAAATTCAGTCATGATTATCCTGACAGCCACGTGGGGCCAAAATCAGGACTTTTTCAACATAAATCTTTAAAACGAGTCCCCTGTCCTGCACGCAAAGTGAACGACTCTGTGCCACCACCGAACCCAAGCTCTTCTGCTGACTCTACGCAGGATTCAACCTGCAGCATAAACACGGTTCTCAAGTTTAAATGCATTCTGGTTGAGATAAAAATCCAGTAGCAGCTCATGAGTAGTAGCTCATGCTGCTTGCTTAGTCATGGCAGCCCTTGCAGAGGGGTCTGGAGAAACTGGTCTCTGTGAGGAAAGAGGTGTTATGGCATCGCACCTTGTTTCCTTTGGGATGGGGAGAGACAAGATGCAAAGGGAATGTTTAGTGTGATTAAACCCAGCTGTTATCTGTCTTTATTGCTTAACAAAAGGTGCAGGGCAGATTGTTAGTCCCTGTCTTGGTTTTAAAAACACTCTTGAAGAATGCATAATTAATGCAAAACATCAGCAGAAGAAAGTCATCCTCTCTGGGTTGTGCTGTGAGTGATGCTGCAGTGGAATGAGGTGGAGAAGGTGCTGGATAAAGTGTTTTTAAAGTTTGAGTACTTCTCTACATGTCTTTTTTTTTTTTTTTTTCCTGCCATAAATCTCAGCCTAAGAGCTTTTCTCTCATCCTTCCCTGATGACTGGCCGATATCTGTTGGGAGTCCATCCAGCCTCAGCTTCCTAAGCTTCTCCAGGGCACTTCTGTGTGTCCTAATCCTGATCACCCACCAGTAGCTTCCCCTCCCTATTTCGGGAAGCCTTATCCCTCCTTGCACCCGTGACCATCTCCTGTACTTATTCCAGGTGAGGCTAGTTGCCAACATCATCTTCCACTTCATTTTCCTGGTTGTGCACTTGGCACTGAAAGGCCCAAGCAAATACTGTGAATATTAGTATTTATGCTTTTGTTTGTTTGTTAACAGGAACATTCCCAGAAGAAACTAGGATAACTGTAGTTCAGGACTGTTTAGAGTGGTCTGAATTAATGCTACTGGTTGGTACATCCAGTCTCATGGAGCTCCCCTCTCCTTGAGTGTTTTCCTCTTTCAAAACAAACCAGAAAAGACAGTTTTTCCTGCAGCCGCAGCCCTCTTAGCAGCGGTGAGGAGCAATGCTGGTGGGGAAGGGAAACTGCATCTTCCTCGTGAGGGGAGCCTGTGAGCCCTGCCAGGATGGAAAAGACACGTCTGGCACGGTGTCCTTCATGAGTTATGGTGTTGGGCCTCCAAGAAGCAGCTTTAAGTGAAGAAGTGATTGGTTAACTGTGACGGTGCCAGGGCACTTTAGCACTGTGCTGAAACATCCAAGATTACACTAATATTGCGGTATCTTTCTTCACACCCAGCCACAAGACACTCTCCATACTCTCCTCTTTGCCAAGCACACAGACAAAAGAGCATATACATTTCCATCTGGTCGCATTCAGGAACAGTGCCAACCTTGCCATGTCTTAAGAAACCTGTTCAATAATGGCTTTATTCTGGCGTTGTGGGCAAATATTTTATGGATTAATTAGCCTGTCCTGTCAGGACATAGTGATGTATTTATATATAGTCAGAAAGTGCTTAGTTCTAGACAGAATGTGACTATTAGATTTGATTTGCAACATAAATACCCATCATAACCCCTCAGCTCTTCCCTAGCGACACACCGCAACGCGCAGAAGAGAGTAGTTTATGAATGAGATCGGTCCTGTACTATCTGGGTACTTTAATTCCTCCCTGCTAAACTAATTCCATTATCTTGCTGTAATGTTTACAGCTGCCTGCGAGATAATAGGTAGTGTATCTTTCCAGCATTCCCACTTCTGCATCTAATCGCGGAGCCAGAGCAGGAGGTCCTAGGAGAAGGGTCAGCAGGCATTGAAAATTAGCACAGAAATTAAACACTAGTTGAGTTTCCCCAGGTACTGCAGGTGTGTGGTTGTCTGCATGTACCGCAGAGCTGCCTGCTCCCCAACTGCTGCATTTCAATTGTCAGTTAATAGCTTATATAAGCACAAAGCCTGTTTAATCAACAGGATCATTAGCATGTAGCTCCGCTTTGGGGTGAAGGGTGAGGCTAAACTCAAAGAAGATGCTTGGCTCTGATGCTTTTGTCTTCTTGAACATTGTGGGGATCCAGACCTGTCCCACGTCTGGGGAACCAGGTGTATGTGTGGGTCTCAAACAGGGTGCTGACACCACGCAGCACAGGGGACAGCCTCTGTACTGATACTCTCACCTGAGGGAAAGCCCTCTCTCTTAGAAAGATATCCACCTATCCTACTCCTTCATCCCCCCCGGGTCCGATAAATTAACAGAAATTATTAAAAGCATGGTTGCTTTTAGTTAGCCCTAAGCATTCAGGTAAAATCCTCACTGAACTGATTCTCTTTGGTAGTTTGTTAACTTTAGGATGTCATTAGTTCTGGCATTATTTCACAAAAGCATCTTTGTGGACAGAAAGAAAATGAAATAGCTTATAGTATCCTGCAAAAAGAAATAACGTGATCATTGTGAGATGCTCTGTGGACATTTGGGAGTCTTTCTTCAAAGAGGGACAAGGCATAGCTGATCGACACAGGGCCTTCACTCAAAAGCTGTTCAAGTGTTCCACAATGTCTAAAAAAAATACATCATCACCACACAGACCCCTCCGAGAGACTGGCCTATAGGACTGGCCTTGTTTTACAGCAGGGGGAAGCAAATCACAGCAGAGGTGAGTGACTTGCCCAAGGTCACGTGAGGAGGCTGTAGCGCAGCAGGGATGCTGAACCAGGATCTTGCAGACAGTACAGCTTGCAGTCAACCCTCCCACCTCTCTGCTGCTCACTCGAGTTGTTGGAGCTGATCAAAGAAAGGATGGGGGAAAAAAATCAGATTTGGGCCTCTTTTTTTTTTTTCTTTCTAAAGAAAGCCAATTATTTTTCTCAAGGACTCCTTGGAGCTACTTTGACACTTTCTCCCCAAAGGATTTTCTGGATGTTTTTTTGCTTGTTTGTTCAGCCGTGTTCTGTGTGGAGGGGAAGGGGGAGGCTGGGCACCTCCAGAGCCGTCTGGGACAAGACTGAATATTTTATTCCTGGGAGAAAGTAATCTGAGCCATCCCCAAGCAAGGTGATGATGACCTTCCTCTCTGCATTGGCCCAGTTGGACTGGCCACAGAGTTTCTTTACCGTTCCTTGCCTCGTCCATTCCCACCTACTTATGGCTGCGGGACAGAAGGGGATAAAAAAAGTCTCATAAAAGGCTGCCTTTTCTGCATGCTGCTGCCCATGGTTTGGGGCAGCCAGAGGTCATGCCACACTCTCTTTTATTCATGTCCATGCCTCTATGAATTCATTTCAAAGCACCCCTGCTTTGTAAACATCTGAGGAGCAATATTCCTAGTGCATAGATATGAAGGTGAGTCAAAGGGAAGTTACTTGAATAAGGATGTGGCGTACATCAAAACCTCTGGCATGATCCTGGTATAAATAAATAGAGGGAGAGGTAGAAGAAGATAGATAAAAAAGACACATTGAGCTTGCAAGTCATATGGCAGAGCGAGATCCAAATAGTACCAGGTTATGAGCTGCGTGCCACCTACTATGCCCTGATGCTTTTGGATCTGGCCTCACAAACTGATGGACCACGACAAGAATTGAAGAGAGCGTATTTCCTCATTTTCACAGTGTGAAGAGTGCTCTGGCAGATCACAGAGCAGGAATACTTAGAGTCAGAATCCCTTTCAGGGAGCAAATTCCTTTTGTGAAATTGGTGCTCAATTTAGCTGTCACTGCTGAAAGGGAAAAAGATGCAGAAGCTACTTTCAAGTTCACCAGCCACATCCCTTTAAGCAATTCATGCTGTGCCAACCGGTTTTATAAAACTCTGTATTTCTTCTAAACTCCATTTAAGTCTAAATAATATGAATGCCCTGCTATGGTATTTCCCTTCTCACTGCTGATAATTACCAAGTTATATCTGCTATAAACAAAGCAGTTCTACTCTCTGCCCTATCATACCTGGTCCCAGAGCAGTTTACTTTCAAACATACCAATAAACTACACTGAAGTCCACAAGACTGTTTGAATGCTTAAGTGCCTTCTTGGATCAAGATGTCAGGATCTTGTAATGATGTGTTTACAACTTTGCATTTTTTTCCACCGTGACCAAACTGTGACCTCCAAAAAGTTATATACTTGGTCTCCCTAAGGACTAGAAAAAGCGGGGATGAAAAAAAAAAACGTGTAAAGGATGATTGTTAATTTGCACTGAAGCTCCTTCAGCAGTATAGCCCTGGCTCATTTATACACAGCATGGATACTCTGCTGTTCTTCTGCTCCCGTTAGCAGCTGGGGGAAGTTGCAGGAGGGATGCAAAGGAGTGGACTGAGATCGTCACTTGCTGACTGGTTCTGCTAGGACATGGCAGGAGCATCTTTCCTTTGTGCAAGTGTTGCTATGCGTTACGTCCTTACAGCCAATTCTTAGCTCAGATTCTTCCTTCTCATGCCTGTGTCTTCAGGTCATCTGCGCTTAACAGGAGGCAGTGCTTAAGCATCGAGGAAAAAAAGGTGGCCTAGGGTATCTTATTTATTAACATTTACAGAGCCATCAGCACGATTCTGCAGACAATCTAATCTCCAGCAGCTTTGAAATTCAGTGCTTTTCAGAGCAGCGTTTCCCATCAGAAACAGAAGTGTGCACTCTGATTTGTACAAAGTTGTTTTCTTACACTTGGAAGAGAAATACCAAAACAACACAAAACCAGGCTCCCACTTTTCGCAGCACATAATTTACATTGTCATTAAATGAAATGTATTATCATATTGTAACATATCAGGGTGTCTTTTGCAGGATTTCTGAAGCAGCCTCTTGTTAATCTAGCATAATTAATTTGTCGGATATCTCCAAAGTTATTTGATATCACAATTACTTGAAGGTATGACAGAGTTTTCCTTAGCAACAGGTTGTAATTTCAACCAGGCTGGTAAATGTGAGGTCAGAAGCTGGGTGCTGCAAATCTAGGAGGTTAAAATACACTGCACGTCCTTCTTTCCTGTTGCAATACCATTCCGATTCCTGGGTGAGCAAAAAATAAATACTGGGGTTACTCAGAAGCAAACAGTTTTCGTCCTCTTGGAATGGCTCATTCAGTATTAAGAGTAGTTTGTGTTTATTGCAGAGGTGTTTATGTCTGGTCAAATGGCATTAAGACCAGCCTTCATGTGATGCAGGCACCTCAGGTGCAGATGTAGTTTCGAGTCCTGACCTAAGCAAGTATCTGTTACATCTCGGAAGCTGCGGGTCAGCGTGGGATGAAGCTGCTGGAGCAGTGCTGATGCTAAGGGAGGGTGTGGGGGGGTTAGAAACAGACATCCCGAAATGGACAGGCATCCCAGCCCCGGGAGGCAGGCAGAAAACTTAGTTTTGGAGGCTGAACTTAGCAACAGCAAGCACATAGACTAGTTGGGTACCAGCAGCCACAGCTTCTGTAGGTGTTTGACTGGGGCCAGGTTGGTGCCATACAAAACACCAGAGTTTTTCTGGTAAGTCCCAAACTTAGCATGTTTGGCTACCACACTGAGAAAAAGTACCAACTTACGGCAGCAGCAGCAGTTTTCAGCCCTGGGAATGGTGGGGTGAGCACAAGGAGTTGATACTCAGCCAGCCGGTGCTTCAAGTCCCATTCTCCACTTCTTTCAAAGGTTACATGGTGGAAGATTCAAATTATTTATAAACACTACTGATGGACTCGGTACAGGACTCCTGGTTACCCCAGCTTTGTTTTTAGGATGTGCTGTGTAAAGGATAACGAGGACATGTTTTCAGGCACCACTCAACTGTCTATATTCTCCTTCCCTTACATATTTCTCCTCTTCCATTGGATTGTTTCATGCTCATCTGTTGTATCTGTGGAAGATAACGATCCTTTGCCCAGCTCAGTGCATGTTAGAATCATTTAGGTGGGCAAAGACCTTTAAGATTGTTGAGTCCAACCATCAACCTAGCACTGCCAAGTCCATCACTAAACCATGCCCCTAAGCACCAAGTTGCCTCTGGGAAGACAGGATGGGCCCAGAAGCCAAAAGTTGAGTAGACATCAGTGTGTTGGAAGTAGGTCCTTGTCCTCGCATGGAGCTTCATGGGGTGGGATGAGCTTGCTGTTTTATCATTGACTCCAACTGCCCAGAGTGGAGACCAAGCAGGATTCAGATGCAAGCTGGGATGGGATGAATTATTGTAAATAACTGAGCTGAGCCATTAGAAATAAGTTGCTAATGCAAGCAAGATTAACTTGATGCGCTGCCTGAAATGAGATACTAGAGATGATAGGCGAGAGAGAGAAAACTTTTCATTTAGATGGAAACAGGACTGATTAATTAAGCAGTAACGAACAAGGAACCTTGCCTTGAATTGATATGAGGCTTGCAGTACTAATTTAACACAAAGTACAGCTCCCAATTTGTTATTAAATTAAAATGGCTTTTAAAATTGTTTACATTTTTTTTTCCCTTATCTGCTTCTGTGTGGCAAAATGATTATTCTGGCTAGTTAAGAGAAACCAATCAGAGCAACAGAAAGTGTAGGTTGAAGGGGGGAAAAGATTGTCCTGTTGTGTAATTAAGAAATATACACTAATATCCATGACATCATGAATAAGCACTTCAAAGTAGTAAGAGTGCTCTGTATTGCATATTAAACTAAACAATTAGCGTGCTAACAAGCTGCTCTGGACATAGAGTGAAAAGGCATTGCAATTAAGGAAGTTGCTATTGCTTATTTTTTCATCTTGGGATCTGCTCACCTGACTGACAAATATTATTAAGGAATAATAAGGGAGAAACGTTTCTCCTTTTTTCTTCCTTTCCCTTTTTCTTGCAAGTTTCAAATCAGTTTTAATTTGGCAGACTTCGTGATTACAAGGGAACTTTTGCTACCCCCATCAAAGTATATGATGGAAAAGTGAGAAATCGTGTATGATAGACAAGTCCTGCGGAACAACAGGGAAAACAACCTTGTAGTGACATTGCTTTTTTAGTCTCAAACAAGTTTTACTCCTGACAGGAATGATTCTATGTAATTTATTGTAGGATAGCTCAACAGTAGCAATTTGTCATGTATTGTGATGTAATTTGATGGGTTCATTTCTTAAATGAATTATGGAATATGGATTACCTCTGTATATCAACAAGAGCTGTATCTTTTATGTAAATATTCCCTCCACTTTTCCTTACTCTTCCAATCCATTTTCCGTCATACAGAGATTACTTTTCTTCCATCTAATCTTTCTACTAATAAGGTGTTTAATAATTTAGCAGCCTAAAAAATGAGCATATTTCAAAGGAGTTGGTATCAATGGTAGTGCAAGAGCCTCAGGCTACAAAAATGAGGATGAGGCTACCAAAGTTTTAGAGTCAGGATCCCAACTGTCTTTCTGCTTCAGGCAGCTATTTTATTAAAGTTGGTATTAAACAACACCGCCTAAGGTCTGATTAACAATTTATGACTTCCTAAGAAGGATTAGCAGAAGCTTATCATTTTTATATTTAAATATTAATTTGCATCTAAGCGAAACCATACCCAGGTTTATATTTTCGTTATTTAATTATTTTGTTATTATTATTACTATTGCTGCCTCCAAAACATTGTTTAAGTGAACACTGCAGGAACCAGTTTGTTGTACTGATCTTTTTAGTACCTCATCCCCACACACTTGTTGGAGGGAAACTGGCCTCTTGCTTCATGCAGTGGGTTTGATCCTACAAAATGCTGGGTTTTGTCTTTTGCTAGGCTCAGTTGCTTTTCACTGGCCCTGAAGTCCGTAGGGATGGAGGATGATCGATGCTTGGCAGAGCCAGGCTGAGATCTGCAAGCGCAGGAGCTGAGCGCTGTGCAGCTGACATTACTTTAGAGAATGAAATCCAGATGTACACAACCAAGGCTTTCCTGGCGTACTTTCCTGGAGAGGAATTTTCTTTTTTTTTTTTGTTAACGTTTACTTTGTGCAACCAGTCGTGTCTCCGTCTCAGTGATGTTTTCCTATGAGCCTCCCAGCCCTGCCTGTTGGGTTACTGCTGGGCAGCCTCCGCTAGGAGAGGAGGTAGGGGGTGATCTTGCTGCTCTATAATCTGGAAAGCAATGGAGGAGGAGCTGTTGCTTTTTGCTGTTAGTGAGGCAGCCCAGGAAGAAGTGTGTTACCAGGTGGGAAGGGGATGAGGAGTAGATACCAGTAAATCTGCTGGTCAAACTCTACTCACTCTCCTTAGTATAAAATCAGGCAAAAGATGTGCAGCTTAGTGGAACAGAGTGGAATTTATTCCACTACTGGAAAAGCTATTTTTGATTATTTTTTTTAATAATGTTCAAACAGAAAATAATAACAATATTCTGTTCTGGTCTCTATTTTCAAATTGACCTAATGCTCCCCCTTGACTCTGTCTTCTCCAAGTTCAGCTGCTTCAGAAAATTGTATGGCGTATTTTCTCTTTTTTCCCTGTGAATTTCTATTTCTGATACTCTTCAGTGGATTTAACACTCATTTCACCAAGGGTTGGATGTGGTGGTCATAGCCCGTAGTGCTAAGGGAAAAGATTGTCAGCTAGGGGCTATGAGCTCCACTGGCTCACAGCAAGGGAGACATTATTTTTGTCTTCTTCAGCTTCTCTAGTCAGTAAGACACTAAAAGGCTCAAAAGAAATGTGATATTTAAGCATCTTCATTGCTTTATTTGAACTCTCAACATCTCCATGGCTTTCCTTTTAATCAATAGCTCAGTTTTTGTCTTGGACTCGAGGGCTTGAAGTTTTAAAATATTAGAGACATAATCTGAAAACTGCTGTTCTTCAAAGCAAAAATGAGCATTACCACATTCAGAGGAAGATTTCTCATTTTCCTGGATGTGATAAACTAAATCTTAGTTTTAAGGCTGCATTCGCGTTTCAGGGATCTGCTGTTAGGACTCCAAGAACAGCAATCAGACTATTTCCTTGTGGCACTTGCATTCGGCATGAGCTTGTGGGCCATTACTGTCAGTAGGATTTAAGCAAATGCTCAAAAGATTGTGCTGAATCAGGGACTGAGCAGTACCTGCAAGGAATAAGGCCCTTAGATTCAGGATTAGCAACACTCAAGGTTTCTAGCTTATTCTTCAGTTCTGACTGAAATTTTATCTAGTCACATTCTCACTCAAAAGAGGAAAAAATTAATATTATTCTATTGACTTCCAGGGACCTATAATGATAAACATGAGCTGAAAAACTGGACTGAGCAAGCAGAAGAAAATGCATGAATAAATTATCAACAGTGGACATGCCCAGGAACTGAGAGCAGTCAACCCCCCCACTCTCTCCTCACTCTTCTGTTAAAAAATCCTCAGCTGTGTAGCCGTGTATCGTGGGACTTCTGTGGCCAGTGACACAGCAGATAGCGCAAGCCAATAATTCATACTTAATCTGTGTGATGAATTATTTATTCAAACTATTCTACAACAACATATTATTATTTATTTGTATGACATTAGTGCCCACAGGTCCTAATTGTGTGAAGCAGTGCTCTAACCTAATAGAGTCCCAGCTGGCAAATTTGTTCAGAGAAATCAGTCTTGGCTGCAGCATTATTTGACCAAAATGTAGGTAACTTCACAGGAAATCATATTAGAACAGAGTGGTTAAGTGAGTTCTACCCCCTAATAGATGTGGAAGTTAAACATGTCAGCTATGCTTTTGTCCAATTAAAGCACACTTATTAAAAAGAATAGCTGAATGTCTACTATATTATGATTCATTCTGCAACCACTGGAATGATTTTAAAGTCTTCTGTGTAAAGAATTTTCAGGTGAGGTCAATGTAATTTTCACTCGTAACGATAGCTTCTTAGTCCCTTTCAATGAATCAGAAATGGAAAAAGAAAAAAAAAAAGTAGGTCTGACTGTAACGCACAAGAATATCTTATGTGGAGTAACAGCATGGTATCAGGCCTAACATAAGGATATCACAATTGTTTGATAGAAGTAAGAGAAAGAACTAGAAAATAAAAAGTGAGGCACAAAGCATTTGCTGGATGCTCCTGGAGGTCAGTGGAGACTATAATACGTGCCTTTGGTGGTCTTCAGGTTAAATTCTGCCCTCAGTGTCACACATCTTTCCACTGTATTTGTGAGTAGGACTGTTGCCAGGAAAACAACCTCTGCTTTGCTTTGTTTTTCATTTTATTCCTATTCTGTGATGGTCTGAACTAGGTGCTAACTAGTGACGAGTTACATATAGATGTTCCGCCTCGGTCAGAAGGTATTTTATGGTTATCCCAGGCCACTTTCTGCAGCAAGGGTAACAGAGTTTTGTGGGAAGTGTTGGCTTTGTTCCACATAAGCCTGCAACAACATGCCACATTTGCAGATACAGTCATGGTGTATGCATCGGAAGAACTGCTAGATGAAAAGAAAAAAATCTGTCAACACCTGGTATGTTCACATATCTCAACCTCTGCTCTTGGATGCTCATTACTAATTGAGTTCCACCACACGCCAATACACTAAAACTTTCCCATGTGGACATAATTTCCAGAAGAACATGTGGATATCAGTTTGCAGTGGAGTGTCAGCTGGCCTGAATCCAAAGCATAAAGCCAAATACCTTCACATGATGAAGGTGTCTGGAAATGGAACTGGGGTCCACGTTGTACAAGTGGCCTCATCTCGGCATGACTGAATGAGGGGAATGCATGAAGTTGTGATCTCTTAACATCTGCTCCTGCCTTATTTTCTGCATCTTTTCAGAACAAACAGACACCTTGTCCTGCATATCCACAGATCCCAGCTTTAAATGGGGTTACCAGTACCCAGCTCTGCACTTTGTGGCTCCAGTCTTTCTGCTGCTTCAGCTCAGCTCCGAAATGTGTCCCTCCAGGTTAGCTTGCATACACCTAAAGCCCCAAATTAGCGTTGCAAGCAACAACTGCCCTCAAAACCCGGTAGTTTCTCAGTGCTTAGTGCATATTTGCCATCTGCTAATGCATTAGAAAAATAAAAAAATAATAATCTGGACCAAGTCCTCAACTCAAGTAAATCCAAGTGTAACTTTTAAGGGACTGTCATCACCTTTACTAGCTCGTGATCAGGCCTCTGCGACTGCAAAGCAGAGGAGTCTTTGGAGCATTCGGGCTCTGTGTTGTTCTGGTGGTCGTCTGCTGTGCAGGACAGGGTGTCCACCTACACGCTGCAAACTTCTGCATTTCTGCTGCTTGGCCCTAGGCACAGCTCACCTACCTTGTAACATAAATACCTAGGCTTTGCTTTCTCAGCTCTAACCCTTCCTATGCAAAGTCAGAAGTGTGGACACTGTGCCATAAATAGGAAGCTGAACTGTAGCTCCTGAAGAAATGATCTCTTTACAAGAGAACAGAGAGGGAAAAGATGTAGGACCATCTCACACCAGAAAGGATATTTTGGTTGTCTGAGGAATTTTTCCTCTATCCGAGAAAAAAAATGCACAACAAGCTTAAAAGAGTAAAACAATAACCTCAGTTCTTTTGGACACAGGAGTGAGCATTTTAACCTGACTGCTGCTTAGGACAAGTGGTGTGTGACAGCCTGACGCATGCTACACCATTACTATTCAGGCCACTGGCACTGGAAAGAAGTACAGGATTGTCAAGGAAAGTACAGAATGATGAGAATCTGTAAAGAATAGGATTCTATTTTACTTCTAAAATTCTATTTTCAAAAAGAAAAAGAGAGACTCTTAGCATTTATCTTTTCCCCACAATACATTGGATCAGTAAATGCCTCCAGGGAGGGATATCTGGGAACAGAACAGAATACTCTCCAAAAGCTTTTAACTAGCATTGCTTGGACAGGGTAGTTCATTAAGAGTGTTTAAAAGGCTTTACGAGAGAAATTTTGCATCTTTACTTAACATCACATGGCTGTCTCTTTCAATAAACAGTTTCTCTGCCATCGAGAGCACGTGGCTGGTATCACACCTCTGTCAGTACGTTGATACCAACATAGCTGGTATTCCTCAGGGGATTAGCAAGCAAAGGGGTTTTGAAAGCCCTCTACCTTCAAGGCCCCTACTCAAACCCCAGCTAGAACAGATGCCATCAGTTGAAAGCACCATTAGTACCATGTAATGGCTCTTCAGAGGACTGCGTAAGCAAAACAAGTGTTTCCATTCCCTTTCATACAGGGGAAAAATAAATAGCAGGGGGTGGCATTAAAAGCATCGTCTGTTGAGAACTTAAGTAGCACTGGCCCTTGAACCAGTAGGAGAAGTGGCGTGGAGGACGGCACTGCAAAACGAGCTCTAGGCTCCTTGGCAAGGTCAGCCAAAGAAACTCTCACTGCTGTTCTTTATCCATTATCTGTTCTGTGGGCAAATAAAAGCCTTTGGCCTCTGCAGCTTCCAGCATCTAAACTGCAGAACCATTGCATCAGTAGAGAGATTTTTATTTTTTTAAAAAGTCAAAAAGGAAAAAAAAAAGCTCATTCCAAAGTAGCTGATTTGCCATGGAGGCAGGCACGGGAAGGATTCCTGAATTTTTGGGCCCCTGAGTTACTCAAAGAGCTCCTAGTCTGTGTTTTCTCATATCTGCAGAGAACTATAGACAAGGGAGTCTCTTATCTCAGGGTGGAATTCACTTTTCTCACACTCTAGTCACGCAGTGAAAGACCTGCAGTGAGTATACCTGAGGCATTTAGACCTCAGTTTTAAATCTTAAAACTTTGACTTGCAGTATCTCCTGCCATGGAGAGGGAACAGGAGAGGGGAAACAAAGGACACTCACGGTTTTGCAACCACCCACTAGAGACCAATTTTTAAAAAGCAGTTGGGTAACTCAAGATTTAAGCGTCAGTGCCCTTCCTTTCATGAGTAATCCTTGCTCATGCTGAGTTCAAATTTTTTATAATGTGCATTTTATCACTACCTTTTAAGGTCTTCATACCCCAGAGCAGATCATTTGCAAATATACAATGGAAAAATTATTTCGTGAAGCTGGTGGTGACTCACTTGAATAGGAGTTTGCAAACCTGGACAGTGGGGTTTGAAGATTCTCTTGAGTATTCATGCTTTGACAGAAGCACAGGCATGCAAAAAGAAGCCATATAGCATGCATTCGTAAATACAACAGATTTTGCCCTCACACAAATAGATGTGTATGCATCTAAAATGGATGTAGCTGTTCGTCCCATGCAAACACCTTTTTCTTCCACATAAATCTAAGTCAGACCTAAAGCTCAGCCTTAGGTTTCAGTTCATCAGACAGGCAAATCGATATTCTTCCAAGGGAAAAGCAAAGCAAAAACAAATGAAATTTGTAACAGCTGAAAACGTGATTCTGTTTTCTGTCACTTAGACCATCTGGTCAAATGACAAGACCTACATTCACTCTTATTTCCATTGGATTTTTGATCTTCCCTGTCCACTGGAGATCCTGGCAACATTTTCAAGGGACTTCTATGAGTTTGGGAGGTTGAGATTTTACTTGTAGATTTCCGTGACATTATTGCCAGCTTATGCAGCTAGTAGCAATGAATCAGTCCCTATGATTTATTTTTTTTGGTGGAGTTTATTTCATCTTGAAATGGACTGCAATATGTCATTCCTTGTCCACTCTTGGCATTCATTTTCCTTAAAGTTCTGACTTGTTAAGGCAAAGATATTTTTACACAGAGACTTAAAATTGTCATGAAAAAAAAAAAATTCTATCTCTTACATATAAAGAAAGCCTTGAAAACATGAAATAAGGGGAAAAATATAAAACCCGATCTTAAGTTATTTTTAAGTCAGTCCAACATACGATTATTTGGAGACTCAGAGTTGGCAACACAGTTAATTGTGATAATTCATTACTTCCTTACTAACTAGTAGCTTATTAGACGACCAGCAAACTTCTCTATCAGCTTTCTGGAGCAAGGCAGATTTCAGGACTCCACCTCTCTCTGTTTCTGTGGTCTCCCTGGCTCACTCCATGTACAGTCTGGCTAAAGACAAGCAGATGCCTTGGTCACAAGTGGCTAAATAAGACGGATGCATATCAAGTAAAGGTGAATTATAATGACAGTAACAGTTAACACTGACATGTTCCTCCGTGTCCAGGTGCTTCTCAAGCAGGGACTAATTACAACACGTTTGGTAATAACGGTGTGTTCGGAGAGATGCTAAATTGTGTCCTTACTGTAATAAATGGCCGCGCTGGGATAGGAAATCAGTCGATTACAAGATGGAAGGAGGCAGCTTTCAGATAATCCCCCTGTAGCCTCACGCACCCAAGGTCCCGCTCTGGAGGTGGCACACAGCTAGACGTCGGCACAAACACCTACTCAATTTTCGGGAGGGGTTTATACCTTGCCTGCGTTGCTTTTTCTTCAGCTGTATCGCTGCAAAGGGGCTGCAGGGCTACAGGAACTTCTGCCTTTGTCCGTTCATGATAGGACAGAGAAGAAGGGCTAGGAAAACACTTTTTAACTGCCACAGGTTTAAAGAAAGCTGACTAACCCCTAAAGGATTTTCTGTTGCATACTGCAGAGCAAGTGAGATTAAAAAAAATGCCTCTTCCCTGCTCTACTCGTACTGCTGTAGCAGTTGTCTTGTGATTTCTCCTTGAAGTACCTCGTGTCACCAAAAATTGCTTGAACGAAAAGAAATAGGATTGCAGAGAAAAAACAGATTTGTAATATTAACCTGATCGTATCTACACATAACAGATAATCTCCTGCTTTATCTTGTGAGAGAAAAAGTAGCTTGTTTTAAAAACTTACTCAAAAAAAATTTCCCATCTTTTATGAGGTGTCTAGCAACAAAGAAAAGGAAAAAAACATTATCCACAGATTTTCGCATTTACTTATTTGTAGAAAAATTTTCAGGGGATAATTCACATATCAGTGTGGTCTTGTTTTTTAACTTCAGCCAGTAACACTTTCCAGGAATTAAGCCTGCTGCATGTAAGAGGTAGTGGAAGGTGTTGTCTAAGAGGCAACTGAACTGCGTGGATTGTGCTTTTTCTCTGCTGAACTGCGCTCTCTCCAGGCTCCATGGGGCTGCCCCAGAGCAGCACCTCAGGGGTGCCAGGACGTGGTGATGCAATTGCTGTTGCCCACCAGGGAACGGGGAGGTCATTCTGGATGAGAGGCATCTACTAACCAACAAAGTTTTAAGTGTTAAACAAACTTTGGAAATGAGCAGAACGTTCTGTTGGCTTGGCCAGGCTCCCAAACAACTGCCGTTCGTGGCATTTCTGAGCTTGCCCAGCACACATCAGTGAAGACTATTTTGCTTTTCCTTGTAAGGGATGGCGTGTAGGTGAGAGTCCCTTCCCATGGGTGCTTCAGGCATGGAAGTTCTTAAAAAACCATACAGCCCTAAATGGCAATGGTGGCTACCTTAGTTACCAGCAATGTTCTAGGTTATGGAAGAACACACACACCCCCACCCGCCCCAACTTTAGTTTCTTGACATTAAAAATTTATATCGAAATAACAGCTCTGTAAAATCCATTGACTGCTTGTTCTAATGCAAGAGGGAAGGCATTTTGGAACCTCTTCAGTGTTTATAAAATAGATTTAAAGAAGGTGGATATTGCCAGTTTCACGGGTGATCACAACTCGGGTTGTTTTCTTTCTGCTGGGCATTGCTCAATTGGCATTCGATGGCAGTTTCCCTGGGCTAAGCTGCTGAACGTCTTTTTCTTCTCTCAGCTTTCTAAAAATTGTGAGTTACCCAACTCCTGTGAACATAAGCCTACAGATAACAAGGCAGCAAAAATTCTGTTCTGTGTTAATTTTAAAGAGGTCATTATTCTTTTAAAATAAATACACAGATAAAAGGTTCATCATTTCTTTTTGGCAAGGAGTACGATTGCTTTTCTCACCCACCCACTCCATGTTCAGTAAGTCCTATAACTTAGGCAAATTCTAAAAGCAATTTCTAAAGGGATTACAGAACAATTTTACAACAGATAACAGGCATACTGAAATATTTTTTTATTTTTTTTTTGCAAAACTTTCCTAAAACAATGAATGCCTCTTTAACTTAAGCTTTCTTGGTTAGCAAAGCACTAAAACCGTGGAAGATATTAGATTATCGACACAGTTGGCATAGTCCATAATCTATTTAACTAGAAGAAATAGTTAATTTTCTCAAATGCTGTTTCAAGAAAACGATAGCCAACAGAAGGTGTTTATGCTCAGAAGTCTAGGGTAATGAGTTTATATTTAAAAAACCTCCATGAAATCGAGACAGGGTCAAAAACAAACAAAAAATCCCCAGCTACCCAAATAGACTGTGGAAACCGGGAATGATTAAAAAAAATAAAGCTCTGATCAAAAAAAACATCTGCATGCTAATCCTGGTGTTTTCAAGTGGAACAACAGAGCAAAAGGAAAAAACTCACACATTTAAGAAGAAATGTGAGAAGCAAACAAAAAAATAATGATGAATGGAAAAATACGAGCAAGTCAGAAAAATTCAGAGAAAGAAACAGATTGAATCTGTGCGTTCCTTCACAATGGAGCTCCTGCTGGTGTGACTGCATATTCAGCAGTGTGAATATTATAATTAAAGAATGTCAGCTCAAGCAAAATGTTTTATAACCTCCCTATTAATGAGCAGATAAATCGCTTACAAATACTGATTATATTGGGGGGGGTGAAAAGGGATGTGTTTGGGTTGTTTTTTTTTTTGTGCATCAATATTTCTTTCATCCGCTGTAACACATTTGCATAGCAGATGTCTCTCCCGGGTGGTGTTTGAGAGCGGTACCCTTGATTTCAACACCGAGGCAGTGAGAGCATCTTTACAGAGGGGTTCGGTGCTGTGCTGTGGGGGGTCCCCTGGCTCGCCGGTACCTGCCCGAGCGTTGAGTCCGGTGCCAGATGGAGATTTCCCCGACGGCAGCCGAGCTGTACCGGCCCCGTACCGCAGCCAGTCTGGTGAACTCTGCCCCTCGGCAGGATGGATGAGGCTGGTACGGTGGGGTTGTGCTGGGGGTTCTCAGCTGCACAGCCCCCATAAGGGTAATTTTTCACACCGAATTGCTGTTAATTAAAAAGTCACTGATTCTTTTTGTAGTGGCAAGACAAAGCTATCTTGGGGTCTTGGGCAAAGGACAGTTTACAAGTGCCAAAAGAATTTACGCTAAAATAAAAATTAATTCTGCCGGTCGCAGGCTAGACCAGATGAGTCCAATCTTGCAAATACTTAGGCACAGATGTGTTGTTAGACATGAACAGCCTCAAGCACTTACATGCGTAGCCAGTTGTTTATCATTCAGATGCTTAAGGAAAGTCTGATCGTTGCATAGAGTGATCTTAAGGAAGATAGTCGTTACAGTGTAACTTAAACACACACCTTTTTAGGTCTCTTTAAGATACTATTCCAGTGCAAATAAAAGTTGGCTGAACTGTGAAAAATAGCAGTTGAAAGAATAACCACTGATGTATGTATATTCATCCTGGACTCACAGAAAAACATTTATCATCTGAAAAGCCTCTCTGAGTTGCTTTTTTACCACCCCAAAGTATCAGAGCATCTTAAGATTCTCAGGCTTTACCTGTGAGGATACAGTGCATTTTTTCTCCCCACTGTGGCCAAGCTCTATGTCGTGAGCTAAGACAGTTTACCTGAGGTGTCATTACAAAGCGTGAGAGAATCATCATGATAAAACATCAATGTCAAAACAAGCGCAATGTCTGGGATTGCAGGATGTCTTCCAAAATGTTTGCCTTGCTACAAAGTATCCTGTAATCTAACACTAGGTTTCTGTCTTTTTCAGTTGTCAAAGTGCTGTCCAGCATTTCTAGGTTTCCAGAGAGTCACCATGGCAGTTAGACTGTTAACCCAACCTTGAAGAGCAAACAACAGCACAAGCAACAGCCTGGTCATCAGTCTGCAAACATTACCTCATCTGTTTCAGAGACATTTTTACTCTATTCCCCATTCAGACAATGAGATACAAACTGCCAACTCCAGTGTCTACTGGTGAGGTGCCAATAAACATTATAAAAAAAATATTTAAAACAACCCCAGAGTAATAAAATACACATAATCACAGCATGGTGACATCATGATTAGACAATTTTAGAGTCAAAGACAAGCTGAAGTGCATTTCTCTCACTATATACATTTAACTTTATTCTGTGTAGAAATCTCACAAAAAATGACTGAAGTTTGGAATTTGGCACATGAGTAGAGACAAATGCATTCCATTACACATTTCTGTAGTAGAATTATGCGATGCAATACGATGCACATCTAGACAAACAAAAGGCTTCATGTTTAAGGATTTGAAGAGAACAGTATTGTAATAATGTCAGTTCTTAGCGTGTTTTTCCTTTCTCACTCTTTCATCCAATTGTTGCCTTTTCATGTTGTAATAGTTTTATGTTTTGCTGTCAGAAAATTATTTACCTCTCATTCACGGTTACTCTCTCTCCATTCCACAATCCGGTCATAACTATTTGGCTACATGCTATTTTGTTTTCGGCTACTAAATTTGAAATAGTTAATTAGCCCTAGTGTCTTACAGCAGAGAAAATAATGAACTTAAACTGTATTAAGCACCCATAAATATTTCACTTCATGCTAATTTCTGTGCTTCCAGCTGAGCTGTTTAAAGTGCTCCAAAAAAACCTTTTTGTTTTTTTGTCACAGTTAAATACTTCACTAGGAAACGGTGAGAGAGGATTAGCCGCTTGTGTTTTAAAATGTGTATCAGTGAAGGAGATACTTTTTTTAAAATTATTTCTAAAGACTGGCAGTCTTTTCCCTTCTACCCTTAAATTATTTGCCGAGCTATACACCATCAAAGCACTGATTTTTTTTAAATTTTATTTTATTTTATTTTTAATTAAAAGTCTAAGGACAAGTTTAGTCCCGGGCCAGCAGCCGTCTCCAAAGCCTGGAGCTCCCCCACGCGGTGGCCGGGAGCCGGGACGGGATTCCCGGCAACTCCC
>NW_009714545.1:22329-34187 GCF_000703405.1 Apaloderma vittatum
GCCTGGAAATTCTGCGTAAAATGCGAACATACGTCAATAAAACTGAAAAATAATAATACGCCACCACACTGCCACACAGACAACTTTTTCCTCACTGTTTTTACGAGGCTAGTTCTGCAAGGTTTTCTCCTAGAGCAATGAAGAAGGGAGAACAAGTTCCGCCGTAGCGTGCTCAGACTTTGGTGGCCTGAGTCATCCCCTTGGGTTGTCTCTTGTTTCCAGCCTGGGGTCACCCTGGGAGCCCCAGACCTTTGTTGTGACCCAGTGGCACTTGGGATGGCACGGCCATTGTAAGGCCAGGTCATGTCCCTTGACAGAAGAGGAGCCTCCATGAAGGAGGGCTGTGTTGTCCTGCCAGACAGACAGGGATTTTTTTACAACAAAGGCTGTAAGCATGGGCAGGGAGTACGATGCTAAAAATACCGTATTTTTCCACTGAACCTTCACAGAGGGGGCATTCAGCTATGGGACAAAATGGGGCTATGAAAATGGTTTGAAAGGTTTTCGCCACCAGCCATATGTTGCCGTGCCACTACTAGCAGTTAGTATTGGTAGAGCATGATGTCGAATTCACCACAAAAATCACCTGGACTTACTCAAACCGGTCTCCAGACTTTGTACCAGAGCGGCTGAGTACCATGCCTGTGTGGACGTCTCTGTGTTGAGGTGTGTGGGCAAAGAGTCCCAGCGGAGGTGCTGTGACTGACCTTCTGGTCTGAGCCTTGCGGAGATACCTGCACCATCTGACCACAGCTCTTCCCTCCGTCAGCTCCAGAGCCTATGTACCGGGTCAGCCTGCGCCCTCCATGAGGAGTAAAAGGGTGGTTTTGGCCCCTCTCCACCACTTATATTAGCAACTTGCAGGCCATGGAGAATGAGTATTATTTTCTGGTAAGCACAAAAACTCAACCAAGATAGCAAACGCAAGAAGTCACAAAGGCTGATAGCATCAAGTCTTCCCTCAAGTTTTACAGTGTCCTTCTTTTGATACATATAACAAGGCAGTGTGCTTGTATCTGGACACACTGCTGCTTCTTGCAGCTTCAGTTTATACCTGGCCAGTGTCATTTCAAAATCCCAGCTTTTGAATCACCTGTGAAAGCACGGAGCTTCGACATTTTCCCTTGAGCATCCCATCCTTTCCTTGCGTTTTACTAGCCCCAGGGAGATCACTGAAGGAGCACTATACCAAGCTCAGTACATTATGCCTGTGATCAGAGTCACAGTGCAGAAATATGGGCACAGTTTTGCCCATCTATAAGGTGGTTCCTTTCGTAGGTGGTAAAGCACTCGTGCAACTGAGTTGCATTTATAGGGGCTGAAAATGGATTAAGCTATCAGTTTAATGAATGAAAAATCAAATACCAAGAAGCCCAGCCTCCAGCTGGCTAGGTCACGAATATCAGTGTTTGGCCTTACATAATTCTGCTATTGCTATTCCCTTCCCACAGTCAGACCCTATTTGCATTAGTGCAGATTGACACCATTCCTCTACTACAAATCTGCCCTCACTCAACCCTGGAAGGCTTATCTCAAAATAGGTGAATTCTCAGACTGAGCAGAGATTTCCTAGCAGTTTTTGTATTACACTCCCTGCAGCGAGTGTAAGTCAAGACTCGGTCTAAAATGTCCTTTATCACCCTGTTGAATCCCTGCTGTGTTTAGCAGCTGGCACAACTTAAAATAGCCTTCAGGCTTCTCTAAATATTGCTGAATTTCCTGGTAACATGGCACTAGAAGGAATCATTTGGGACACCGAGTCCAGCTCTTCCATAATCACAAGTCTCCACATAATAGACGTCTAGTTTGCAGGAGTGCACAGCACACTTCACCCTTCACTACATCCTGTAACCCACCTGAGACCTGAAGTACAAGGTGCAGAAGCAGCTTAAAAATGGGAAACATTGCAATAAAGGCAAGGAAGAGATCAAGGGTGTGATCTGGCAGGAACTGACGGAGGACTACTAGTATATAAGGATGTCTTAAAGCCACCTTTAACCTTGCCTTTGCTCCCCAAGCTGCTCTTAAGCCACAGCTTCGAATGAGTCAGGCTCCCCTGTGCTGCTTTTGTGCAGTGCTAACTTTGTAATCCTTTCTAGAAGTACAAAGCATTGGCAAAAAGATCTGCAGCACTCGTTTTAAAGCCCGAGCGATCTGCAACTGTGTAGGAGTTTGTACCATATGGTTTCTGCTGGATCGTGTAACATCATGCTGATGAGCTGAAATATTAATGATAAAACAGTTTTGTCTGATACTGGCCAAAAGCAAGATCTTACACACTGTGGCAACGTGCTGCCCCAAGTCTTATATCCCTGTCAGTATGTCCCCATACAAAACACAGGCTCGCGTGACACGTGAAAGCTCTCCTACTGTCTGTGTAATACATGATAACTATGACTAAGGAGTGCATTGCCTGGGAATTGTAACTCTGCTTTTCCTACTTTCTTGCTACCTTTCCACTAAAAACACCACCACGGGCAATCTTACTATCTTGATTACGTTTTAGGGTCCACTGAAAAAGGATTGTGATCCTGTCAGTCATTCTGGTTTCTTTTAATGAGTAATTAAAAACATGAATGTGAAATACATCCAGAATTTATTTTCAGGAGCTTGAATTTTACTTATTAGCTTTTCCACTGCTTATCAAGTTAGACTGACAATGAACTTTATTGCCTACCCGACAAACTTCTACTCAATATTGGATGGACACAGTGGCAGAGTTTCATGTTTCCTAAGAAAGGAGCAGTCTAAAAGCAATAATAATTCCTCTTCTTCAGAAGTCTTTGCAAAAGTCTGCAAAAGTTTATGCCCTTATTTTCCAGTATGTCTATAGTTCTGTGCTGCAGTTGAGCCGAAAGAGGCATATCAAAATACATGTTTAAGAGCACTAATAAGAATATAGTCTCATAAGAAAATAGTCTAATCAGGACATACATAGTTGTTAGGGAAAGTGATGACAAGGGAAGGATCTTGAAATTTTCTCATATATGAGATGCAGTAACCAGAAGGTCTCAGGGAAAGACTAAAAATAAGCTGCTAGCAGTATCTGTAACATGCAGGAATCCTGCCCCCACTCCCATTTCCTCCTTTCCCTCACACACTTGCAATATGTTGTAAGGGTGCAAGTGTGAAAACGTACACGTACGACGTTGCTTGTAGGCAGTACAGAGACACGTCTCAGTTTTCTTGGTGTGAGTTTTTACTTTTGACTTCCTAACATAATAATTTGGCCACTGTCATGGAATGAACTGGGCATTAGGTCTTGCACCCGGCATGTTACTGTTTGCCCTGGAATCTTGCAGAGATGTGAGAAATTGGGGTATATAGGTTGATCATAGGGACCTAATTTTCTCTGTAATCTGAATTTACGTCCTTGATATTATATTACACTGAAAGCTCTCCTTAGACGCATCCTAATATCGCCCTATACCGACAGTCACCATTCATTCAGACAAAACCTTGTAGAAGTCTATTTTATATAAGAATATGAATCATTTCTGAATTGTTGACTTCTATAATAAAGCAGAAGATCTTATGCTGCATTGTTTGTTGGGAGGAGAGGCAGTAGGCTGGTAGGCTTTTGTTTGGAGTGTTCTGACAAGTATATAATGTTTCACATGTTGTATGGGCTTGACTCGTCTTGCATATTTGTGCAACACCGTGGGATCAGCAGAGATAAACATAATTTGTCAGTTATCTGTATTTTATTGGTTCTCATTCGTATCACTCTTATAATTCCTGCTACGTTCCACTCTTACAGCTGCTCTGCAGTACACTCCACAACTCTAAGCTTTGTGCCCCTAAATGTATCAATATAGAGGATAGGAAGTGTGGATTTTATTTTTTTTTTTATATGTAACAGGAATAAGTACTGCAGGAACCACTGCAACACCTAACCCAGTTTCACTAATGTCCAAAGGGGAACTGCACACGTGTTTGGACACAGACAGGAGACTGTGAACGAGAACATCCCAGAGTCCCTACAACTGCTTTTGGGAGGTTTTCAGGTAGTGCCTAATTCTACCAGATGGGGATCCTCACATGGAAAGCAGATTAACCCCTGTATCAGCCTACTGGTGGGATCTTTGACCATTCCTCTAGATGCTGTCCATCCACAAGTTGCTGGCCAGCTTTAGAGGAGAGATACCATACATGTTCATTCTGACACAACCCAATGGCTCTAGTCCTGTGTTCTATATATATTTTTCCAGTGCTTTGAAAATTCAGATTCTGAGTCACATTGAGCTCTGCTGTAATAAAATAGCTGTGGCCTGGAAGTGTTATGATGCCCAGTCTTCCCGTGCACCAGCTAAAAGAGACAGAAGAGCACAGATGTAGCAAAGGCCACTGCACAGTGTGCTCTCCTGTTACCTGGAGGCATTATGCTGTACAAAAGCATAACGTCATCAAGCACTTCAGTGATTCAGCTCCTCCCTGCCCTCGGTACTACCTTCTAAGAGGTATAATGGGGCTCTTTTTTCTATTATTTTCAGATTTCTTTCCTATGTGTTCTTGTAAAGTCAAACAAATAGGAAAATTAATGACAGCATATGAGTGCACCACGGAATAATGCTACTTAAGGACTGCTGTGCCCTTGGCTCCAATTAGCCTTAGTGTTCATTATAGGTTGCAGCCAGCTGCATCAATCACAGTTACTTTTGTTGGGGAAAAAAAAAATCCATCATTATTGCAGCCACACACAGATATATACATTATTTTCCTAAAGTATCATAATCCTCCATTTACCAAAGATGGCCTGTGATAGCTGGGAGGAGATGAAACTCAATTTTCCTTCACATCTGCTTGATCCTTCGGTATAATCAGCACTGCATGCACTAGGCAAGGTCACAAACTATGACAATGTTCATCACAACATGCAATCTCCCCATTCTAGTACTATTAACTGCTCAGCAACCTGTCCTTCTCCATCCCACTGTTTTTAATCTACTAGAGCACTTCGGAGCACAAACAGGAAAACTTGCCTTGCAGATCCGCTTCCGAGATCGCTGTCACAAACCACACTTTGAGAAGGAGTCAGCAGTGAACCACTACCCCATTTGTTTCAGTGGGATGGGAAATAGAACATCACAGTGGGATTTAATTTCAAGTTTCCTGGCAAGCACCTGCATCTAGGAAGAGATTCTGACAGCAACAGCGTTACAGACATTGCAGTATCTCTTCTGAGTAACTTCCTGATAGCTGGTAGAGACCTGTAACTGATCTAGAGGCAATGGGACCAAAAGCATAGTTTATTTTCTTCCTTGTGTTTTTTAAAAGGGTAGAGAGTCAGTGGTGCCACTTCCCTCTGTTACAAAGGTAATTATTTACGATATGATATGGTCAGCCGTGCCCTATGATGTTTTGAAAGCGTGTTTGCTAACCTGCATTGTTTTGGCTGAATTTTTGCCTAAAGCCTGTAGCTTGCTTGACCCAGAAATTAAAGGAGAGCATACATCACCTGGGACAAGGGTGGGAGGTTCTGGATCCTGTTGCTGCAGTTGCTTCCTTCATAAAAGCAGACCTTTCCCAAACTACCTCCCTGCAGATCTGATGGGTCGGATACACTCCTCTTGGCTTTGCCCGCTACCTCTCCCACTGATATTCATCGGGTTCTCCTTCCACACAGGTCTCTCTTTGCACGTAGGGCCCCTCTCTCTCTCCCTCTCTTCCCAATTCACAAGACAGCACCTCAGTGCTGTGCTGCCTCCCTGTCCCTGGGCAACGGTTTGCCATGCGCGAGGGTTAGAGCACCCTTTGAAACACCCTTAACTCAAACAAGGTGAGGCAGAAGCAAGTAGAAGCATTATGAAATAAGCCAGATAGGCCACAGGTGCACAGAAGAAAAGAGATAACCCAGTCCCTGCCTTCCAAGCAGCAACATCAGCTCTAAATAGCGCACTCTCTGTGTATCCAGCTGACGAGCTGACAGATACTTCACAGCCCTCTGGCTCAGGATTTGGTTCTTATGCAAACCTATGACTTCAGATTGCATTCACGGAAGAGGATCTGGGATTTTTATAGAACCAGATGCATCTTTTGGCAGGAGGTATAAATGTGTGTGTGTATGTACAGGGGCATATTCAAATTCAAATTCTCCTCTCCCTTCTCTTTCCCCGCAAGGGAAACTGTTAGTTCAGGGAAGACATTTATGATACCAGACCGTTGTTTGCTTTTCCTAGTTTCAGAAGCACTACTGTACTTGGGGAATGGCAAGGTGCAGTGGTCTCCAGCACAGACAATAAACAGTCAGCTTGCTCCTTGTCTGCCAGCCTGTTATAAGACAAAATGTTCTTTGCCATTTGGCAAGGGGAAAGTCTCAGTGCAAAGCTTCTTCCCACACAGAGCCTTCCACCACACTTACAGAGGTGTCACTGGAGAAAAACTAAGGCTGCCCTGAACTTGAAGAACAATCAGAAGAGTTCATGCACCCTCTTCCCTACCTGGCTCAAACACAAAATGCCTGTTCGGAAGGAATAAGTTAAATAAACTTGCTGGAAACATAAAGCCATTTATTTCAATGAATGAGAGATAAGATGCAGAAATCCATTCCTCACCTGTAATCCCTACTGTTTTTATGTGCACTGAAAAAGTACTTCTATCAGCATGATGCCAGCCCATCATTTCTTAGATAATGATCAACATTTTCTCTGTTATGCTCTGCTTCTTAGGCCTCGATTTAGCAAAGCATTCAGGTACATCTTTATCTGTAGGCCTGCTAGCAGCCTTAAGTAAAAGCATACAATTTGAAAGTAAAGTGCTCTGCTAAATTGGGTCCTTCACAGGACTCAAAAGAAAGCTCACACAAGAGCAAAGCAGCATTGCCTTCCTTCCAGTCACACTTGGTTTATTCACTTGCTCTTGCTGTGTACAGCTGTGGATTGCTGGCAGTGTGCTTGGATGGAATTTGAGGGATTCACAGCTTCAAAGATGAGATGTGCCAGCCTTTAGAACAAGCTTGCATCAACACGGGAAGCAAAAGCATCTGTGTAAACAAAGGGAGGCAATATATACATTCACACCTGAGCAAATACACACACTTTTACATATAGCCCTCTATCAGCAGTGCTCCGGCAGGTTATATAGCATTTGTGGTACCAGCACACATAGTTCTCATTTCTGCTATATCTCATTTCTTTGCTTCGTGATCAGAGAAGCACTGGGGCCAAGCCTGCTAGTTTTGCAGCACACTGTAAAATGTATGAAGAGGTTTCGAAAGCTCTGTCGGCATCTCATCTATACTGAACTAGCATTATAGTTGTGCTCAGGGAGTGCAGTATGCTACATATTGTTGAATTCCTACCTTATTTTGTGTTTCCCGTGTGCTTTTTGAGCTCTCTATGTCTTGCTGAGATTTTGGGGGGAGTGAGATGTTTGATTTTTAAAAAGACAGTAAGATTTAAAAACATATCCTCTCATTCAAAAAGCTTGTAGAGGCCATGTGTAATCATAGAGATAAGAGGATCAGCAGTAGAAAAAAAACCCAAAAAACCTTAACATTGCAAATATTGAGCATTTCTGAACTTTCTGCCACAAAAGAGCTATGATGCTTCAGGAGGAGCAGGTTGCTTTCTTGTAGTCCTTACTACCTCAGCTGCTTCCCTGCTCTGCCACTAGCTACACCAAGGAGAAGCACTGTCTCAGTGGCTGGTGTGAGATGAGCTAGATCTTACCTCCTGCTCCATTACAGAGTGGCACGTGCAAGTCACCCCTGAGGTGCTAGCCTTTTGGGGGCTACCCAGGGCCACCCTAAGCACCAGGTGAACACTGATCCCGGGTGCACAGCCAGAGCATGCGAAGCCTTTCATCTCTGAGCACACTTGGCTGACTAGTGCACTAGTTTGATGGGCTCACTGTATTCGCCTTAAGAGTTGTATGGACTGTCCTCTTCTATAGCCCTAAGACCTGTTTAGTTCGACGAGAGGTAGAAACACAGCCCTCATCACAGCTGGCTCAGGCTTGCCACATTCTTCTGCATGAGATTTGCAATGATTTAATATTACTTCAGGAGACTTCCAAAAGCCCCCAAGGGAGTTCATCCATGGCAGTTAGATGCCTTCATGGGGCGCACAGAAGATAGTTGTGTGCCTAATTCCCGTTAAGCTAACTCGTGCAAGTCAAGTATTTTTCTAAGACCCTTTTGGTACTAATCCCTCTTGGCTTCCCTCTTTTCCTTCTCCCTTAAATCTTTTAAATAAAGATAGCACTTAGCATAAAGATGTGTTGCAAGGCTCTACTCAGTGCCTATAAAGTACTTTTCAACTCTGGCAGAAGTGCCTAAACGCACAGTATTCGGTGAGATTGGGAACAGGGGATTTTTATCAAGATGATATGCAAGCTCTGTTCTATCAGATACATTCATCTCAAATTTCCCTGGTGTCAACATCATACGACTAAAAGAAGGTGCCAAATCCCCAGGGCTCTCTGTGCCTTTTGGCACTAGAATTAAATTCCCCAAGTCTGATTCCCATTTCATCTGTTTCTGCATGACTGAAGCAAGAGATGTGGTTTGAGGGATAAAAGAACAGGAGATATTTTAGCTAAAGCAACATAGCTAAGTCTTAGTTGTACTTTGTTATCTTCAAAGACAAGACAGATAATATATAAAACAACTGCATTACAAATAACACAGAGAAAGAGAGTAGTGAAAGATGGGAGTATACAACTGACAAACCAGCAATTTGTAGCACGGAGATGAAATACAACAACTGATTTGTTTATCAGACCATTTTATTAACCTCTAATAATGCGACATTTTATCTTTTATAATTGAGCTTTCCATTCTGTTATTAGACCTTAATAGCTAAATTGGCATCTTGCAGACCAGGACAGGAAAAACAAGCAAGCCCTGAAGTTCAAATGCTGTTCAGTCCCTTCATCTATTTTGCGCAAAAGCTTCATCAGCCCTCATTTTAGGATGTGGCCAAAGTCTCACTCCTACATGTTCTTCTGGCTGCGCTATGCTAGTGAAGGAGACACCACTCCTCCACCTGCAGACCACCTTCGCAGAACCATTCACATAGTCTCACTCCTGGGAGTCTTCCTCACCTCCTTTGTGTCAAGACTGCATAGGTTCACTAGAGATCTGCAAGCTACACTGAGCCAATTTCGACTCAAATGGGTGAAGGTGGTGAAAATATCAGAACAGGTTGCCCAGAGAGGTGGTGGAGGCTCCATCCCTGGAGGCATTCAAGGTCAAACTTGATGGGGCTCTGAGCAACCTGATCTAGTTAAGGATGTCCCTGCTCACTGCAAGGGGGTTGGACTAGATGACCTTCAAAGGTACCTTCCAGCCCAACACATTCTATGATTCTGTAAGACATAGCACAGCTAACAACCTCCTCTCTCCAGGCAGGGCATACAGATGAGTATCTGGTGGCAAAAAGGCTCTTAAGCCAAACACAGCTGCAGCTGAGAGAGAACATGTGGACAACTCCCATCTGAAGCCATTTGGTTGTAGAAGGGGGAGCCATGGTGCAGTTTATGCCTTTATCCATTTAGGCAGGAGCAGAGAAAAGGAGAAAGAACTTGAGCCAAAATTTTCCCTTTGCTAATGGGCCAAAGCAAAGCTGGAGAGGAGGCTTAGATGCGGTGGTTAGGCAGTCGGATGGTCAACCTGGGTGCTATGAATAGTATGATACACAGCCTTAGCACAACAAATTGAGAAGGATCTAGCTTAGAGAGCCCCATCAGAGTGCAGTGGCTGGGGTGGGAAATGGGCTTGAATGCTGTTCCAATTTGGTGGATGCATTTTGGTGTCCCAGCTGAGGCTCCTGAGGGAAAATAGGGAGAGTCTAGCTTGTGAATCGTGCCAAGTGTTAGCTGCCACATTGCCTGCATGCATCAGATTTGCATAATTTTGCCCTTTCTCAATAGCAGAAGTGCACGCACCTGGAGAGCTTTGATGGCAGAAACACGAGTGCCTGGGGAATTCTGGCACTGCCAGGGTCAGCTGGCAGCTGAGAAAAGGTTCAAAGGCTCTAAAAACTGAGCTTCAGGGCCCAAGTTCTCTGTCCAGGAGACAGGATAGGAGAACTGATCCTATTGACTGTTTTATTTCAATGATTGGACAAATACTACTTCCATAATTTGAAAGTTGCTTTCCCAGTTCTCAACCCACTTTGTCCCTCAAATGTCACTCATCTGTTAAAAATCCCACATAATAACCACTCTCACTCCATTCCTTTCTCTCTTTTTCTTTTCCTTCTTGATGTACTCATCCTTTTAAAAGAGAACAAATTAATAAAGCTTGTTCCAAAAACTCTGCCAATTATGCAAGTGGGGACTGTTACCAGCCACATTTAGGAGAAAAAAAGCCATCAAATTACCTATGTTGTCAGCTAATGCAAGAACAGATAATATGTAAATGTGGTTGTATTCGCACCAATGATGTGGTGCAACAAACTAGGTCACTCAGTGACCGTCCTTGTATGTGGAACATGACATGGTTCATGAGATAGGGAAGGAAGAAGAAAGTACATTTGCTAATTGGAAACGGATTCCAGTCTACTACGCTTGAAGTCCGTGCAAGAAATCCTCTGAATTTAAGTAGACATAAGAAAAAGGCAAAAAAACCAATAAAGAATAAAGCATTATTTTCTGGACAGTAAGAGGCTTTTACTAAAATATTGTGGAGTAGCAACAAACAAACATGAAAGCTACAGAACTACACTTGACATGAATGGCTTTTTTAAAATAAACAGACATGTCTGATTATTTGTAATCCAGTATAATCCACTGTGTAATGTTAAATATTTTAAGAGAATTTTTCTTCCATTTGTTCTCAGCACAGCTGGCCTGAAGCCAAAAATGTTGTTATTTTTAAAGGCAACTCCACTAAGGTTTTGAATTTCTTTCATGTTGGCTCTTTTTATAGCATTTTGAAATTGATTGTGCATAGCAAATTCACTAACGGCAAAAAAACTATGGCAGCATTTATCTCTCATGTAGGTAAACTCCTGGTCACATTTTACAGGGTTCTACAGCAGGAAGGACTCTATAAAGCTGTTGCTAAGAGAAATAAAACAGACTTCTAACTATGGAAGAACAGTTTAATCCTGCTTTTACACCTAGAAACCCAAAATACAACCCATTCCTCTCTGTGCCTCTGCCAGAGGAGGAGAGACAAGTAGATTTTTTTAAGGATGCCAGTGGTGAAAGAACTGGACTGAGCCTTAGCTGGGTGTAGAGATCCAGAGAAAGTCTGAAACCAGGGCCCAGGGTTTATCATACGGTTTTGAATGCACTGCTTAATAGCATTTTAGAGCCAGAAGATGAAGTAAATCAACCTCTGTAAGAAACTGGTTTCCTCAGTAGAAGGTAGCACAGCAATTTTTGTCTGTTAGCTTTTCATTCCCTGGCAGAGAGCATGTTTTTGCTTCTCCTGGGGATGCAGCTAGCTGACAGGGTTTGCTACAGCTATTCTGTTCCTCCTGGTCCCAACAGGTATTTCTCACCTCCCTTCCCTCTCCTCCCCACGACAGGCTGAGAACGGCAGATGGAAGGAAATCTCAGCATGTTTCGGATCTTGAATTTAAACATCCGGAATTAACCGTGCCACATTTGAGCATCTGGAGCCTGGTCCTAACATGTATTAGCTTGGCTTTCCACTCGGGAGGTATGTGGTCTCAAACAATGAAAACACATTTTAAGTACAGATTGGTTTTCATTGCATTCCAGCTCCGGGGTGGCTAGGACACAGGTTCTATTTCCAAATATTACTTGGCAAACACCAGGCTAGAAACACTCTTTGGAGATTCTCCGACAATCGCCCATCTCCAGGAGCTGGGGCTTTAATTAAAACATCAATTATTGCAAGACTTGTAATGAACTTGCCAGTCAGCTGTATGTCTCGCATTCCT
>NW_009714545.1:34207-47080 GCF_000703405.1 Apaloderma vittatum
AGGTAGCATCCTTTTCTTCCTAAAACTTTCTGCAACGTAAAAAATAAGCTGCACGAGAGCGCAATTCTCTTGTAAGGTATTTGTACCAGCCTATAACCACTTTCAGAGATTTCTCCTTATTTTGTATTCATTCACAGCCAGCAGAGAGAATGAAAAGTGTGGCAGGGAGAAACTCATTCCGGGAGTTCTGCAGCACCCTGCAGCTTAGCAAAGGTAATTTGTGTAGTTACAGCTCTTCTTTTATTGAACACATCTGCAGCAGTCATTGGATTGGGATGTTTCCTTTATGCCTCCTTGAGAGCTAGTACATGTCCTGGGTAGAAGGTTGAATTTGAAAAATGTTCATATAGCCTGTGACCAGCTATGGGAATACAGGAGCCAGACTACTTTGATTCTATCAAACCACAGAAGTACTACAACACCCCCCCCCCAAAAAAAAAAAAAGAGAAAAACAATAGAAAGGACTCATGGGTAAACAGCTACATATTTTTTATGATCTCATCCTAAAGATTTTCTTGTTAGGACTTAATGTGGTTTGGTATAGAGGTAAGCTGGGGCATGAGGTTGGAGATCAAGCCTATAAATAACAGCAAATAAGAAAAAAAAGTTTAAAAATTGTTGAGAGCTGTTTTTCCTTGTCTAAAATAGAGTTTATTGATTTTGCCCTACCATGAGGATGAAAATAAAGTGGGATACAACAACTTTAAAGTGCAATTAGAAACAATTCAGAGAAAAAAAACCCAAAAATCAAGACCAACTACTCATGACTAAAACAAGTGAAGCTGCAGGCAAAAGGCAGAAGAGGACTCACAGCCACAAGGTTGATGTCACCCAGCCAGAAGTACAAGCAAAAGGGTTAGGCACTCAGAGTGCTCATGGGGTGCTGTCTCCTCACAGTGGTGGAAGGAGATGCGACAGGAACACCCACTCCCTGTTAAACCCAAAGGGAAATTCTGTTTGAGTCAGCCAGAGGTGTCTGCCGCTTCTTTCCCTTCCTTCCTCCCAAGCTCCAAAATGCTCAGAAGTGAAATGGTGACCCATTCTGCTTCTGATATTCTTCCTTTGGTTTCGCATTTTAACATCTTTCCTGCCATGCTTAGAACGACAAGTATTATGTTCACATATATACAGGGCAAGAAAAACGACAGATATTTAGGAAGTGTAGATTCCACACTGTAGATGTTTGTCAAAGCTTTGCACGGTAGACCAACTGACAATTAATCTTCCTTTCTCCCCCAGCCACAAGCTGTGCTTACATCCCCAATGTCAGAAAAAGCACATTCATCAATTATCTGTCTTTTACTCATCCCACTCACCAACAGCTGTAATAAAAAATAAAAAATACCCTTATAAATTACTTCGAAACGCAAAGGGAAATCTCTCCATTTTGTAACAACTTCGTTAATTTTAAATGGAATGAGGATTCTTTTTCCCTCATGTTTCATGCTAGTGTACACTTTCTAGGACATCATATTTTGTTATCAATTTACAGCAAGCATTCATCCAGATTACTACAGGGTCCTCCAGCAAAGGCAGAAACAAATTGACATTAAGAAGCCACACATTTTCTGTAGGGAGTCACCTTCTGCAAACCTTGCCTGCCTGTAAGTATGCATAAAAATGCAGCTCCTGGGAAAAAAAAAAGATTGAATTCTTATCCTGGGGGAATGGAGGAGGGAAGTTGTGCTATTAATAAATCCAAATGTTAGGCTTAACTCAGTATGCAGAGTTTAGGCAAGGATGATGCATTGAACTCCCTCATTTGAGAAGGACTGGCAAGGCAGGCCAGACGTTGCCATTTTTCCATGAAGGCAACTCATTTTCCTTCACGTGCTCATTCAGGACACGTGGCTCTAGTGCCTTTTTAACTGGGAGCCCTACAGGAGCTGCGTTCTGGCCCTTTCTCCACTATGTCAGTTCAACGGGTGTGCAACTCCACTGAAGCAAAATGCTCTCTTTCCTGGTTTAGCTTTCAGGAGCAGTGAGGCATGTTGGTTTTTTTCAGGATTTTTTCATGATTGAGAAAAACAACTCGTGTGTCACACTGTAGCAATCACATACCGATAGGGAGCTGTCCATCACTCTCCCACATTCCCTGCATTTATTAGAAGGTCTGTTTAAAGAGCTATTAAAGGAGCCTTAAAAGCCCCAGACACCATCAGGAAGGACACATTCCCCCAGGCTTCACCATTTGCAGAGGAACTGAACTCCAGCAACTCTGCTCACACATGTTACCAGCACAGGGAGCACGTCCAGGATAGTCCTGGACTGCAGCTTCTGAATGCAGAGATTTGGAGAGGCAGAGACTAAGTTCTGGCTGTAGAGCTCGCCAGGACTGCCTAGGCTTTGTCCCCAGACCATTCCAGAAAGTGAGGCTGCTTAAAGTCGCCCTTATCCAGGTTTCCCTCAGGCCTCCGCACTACGGGCTGCACCTCCTGAGATGTGGCCCTGAATTTCAGTCAGCCTTGACTAATGAGCTGATGCTGTCTGTTTTGGCATGGGGCTTGTCCCTGTGGCGCAAAACTCCTGAGGGTGGGGAAGCTGCTTCAAGAGCAAAACTGATGCTGTGATCAAGAGGGCAATCACAGCCCCTGTGACTGCACGTGGTCCCCTGCCTTCTCCAGGCAGACGGCACAGGGGAGGGACACTCGCTCAGATTCCTTGCTGGGCTGGAGCCTGAAAACATACCTGACCCCTGCAATGCCAGTCGATACGTCAGAGCTTAATATAAAAATGCAGTGAAAAGGTACATCTGGGGGGTGTGCCCCCAGTCTTTCTCATCTGGCTGCATGCCAGGCTCACAGCTGGATAACCAGCTGTGTCCCAGCTCTGACGCGCTGCCAAGCTAGGAGCCTCTCTGCTACCACTCCTTCTCTTTCTCCTTGCTGCTGCTTCTCATTATTTTCCCTTTTTCCACGCTTCTGCTGCATGAAAATCGCCCATCTGACAAAGAGTGTTACAGTCAAAATCTCATTATGGGCACAGGGGAACACACCTCATATGCAGAGCCAACAATTAGAGTTTATTGTTAGTCTAATTAATGTTTCAACGGTAAAATCAAAATGAATCAAACAGTTATTCTAAGTCCAGTTACAATGATACTAACATTTATAGTCCATATTATCTAATTATTGCTAATTCCCATTAATAGTACAATCCAATTTGTTAGTCACCAACTTCCTGATAGTTACCTCTTTTTGTCATGTCACCCTCATCTTTCTTATGAGTAGCAACAGCAAATAATTAGGGCCCTAAGTTTCTCACTGGGAGGACTATGCTGTTGATGGTCAGAATTTCTTGCTCTTCAGTCCCTGGGGTTTTCACATAGGCTGTCACCATTGTTTTTTTAATTGGTGCCCAACTTCAGTTACAGAATATTCACTTAGGAGCTGTTGGAGCAACATACATGGTATAATTTCTTTAAGGTAAAACCATGTAATTTCACAGACTTAAGCTAACACAAAAAAGAAGTCAGATGTTAGTCACCTGTTGGGGTATTGCTAGTTCAACTAAAACGAGCTAACGTAAGCTCGGGTCCAGACAAGGCCTGAAGTGTTAAGGTAAAAAAAAAAAAAAAATCTGCAATTTTTGGAAGCAATGGAAATATCTTGTTTTCTAAGATGTCAGCCTACAAAAGCTATTCACACTGGTACTGCTAATGCATAAGCATTCTCGCACGTACCAATTACATCAATGCCTTTGTCAGTAAAACTCTTCTTGCCTGATCTTTTTCCAGTTACAGTCAAATATGCTGTATTCCAAGTGTCAGATGTTATTCCCCTAAACACCTGAGGTTTTCTTTCAAGCTGAAGTCGCTCAGCACTTATTAACACCAGACAGAGTCACACTTTGATTTCAAGGAATAGCAGCTCGTGGTTTTAAGCCTGCATCCTATTCTGGGTAGCCCTTCAGCTCTGAAATCAAAGTTCATTTTCCACCAGAACAGTAGCATTACTACAGCCGTTACTAGGATAGGTATTAGCGCACAGCACACAGGTGCAGGCATAAGTACATGTAGAAAATATACACATAGGCTCAACACCCGGAATAAGTGAGAATATATCATACTCCCGACAAACTTCAGGCATTTATAAACAGAAAGGAATCACAATCTGAAATTGTAAATCTTAGATTGCCCATTTAACAAAATACCATATTTTTTCATAGACAGCCTGAACCTTGGATAATCCCTACTGCTTTATAAGAGCACATACTTGAAAATAAGTCCTCTTAACAACCTACAGTGTAGAATAACCTGCAGTAAATCAGAAGAAAGGTGTATTGGTTAGAGATTATGGGGAGGAAACAGATGCAGAGATAACTCCAGGGCAGATCTCCACTTGTATTACCTGTGGATGCCTAACACCTGCATTGTTGTTAAGGTGCAAGGAGACAGAATTTAATTTCTGCTTTAAAACATATAAATCATGGATTGGTTATGTAACTGAAGAAACAACATTTCATTACAAGACAATCAGTTCAACAAATAATGTGTAGGTGGGGCAAATAAACTGCTAGTGTAATTTTTATTTTATCTTTTAAATTTGTCTTCGTCTAGCAGGTGAGAAACATCATAAAACTGTAAATGTCTCAGGTTATTTAAGAGAATATCATTCAAGACAAAGTTGTCAAGACCTGAACAGAAATACATGAAATTTCCCAGAGTAACAAGATATTTGTATATGTATCTATGAGTTTATCCGTGTTCCGTTTATAATGATTTCTCAGAATTTTTGGTGTCCATATTGTGTTCAGTTTTTGAATTAGTGCTAAAATGTCATGGAATAAGAGGCTTAAATGCCATTGACCTTATTACAGTAAGAGTTAGGTTTCTAAATGCCTTTGAAGGTTTGGTCTTTACATCCACCCCATTTTCATTTTCAGGAGTGGTAGCTTTGCGAGTCTCACAAAATTACTATGAGGATAAATACAACAAAGATTATTAAGTGATCGAACTCCTTGGTAACTGAGACTGTGCTGGGTAACTTTGGTGAATAAACAGTCATGTTTGCCTTCAGGGCAATTTGACAATTTTCAGCTTACATCAGTTTGCCCATAATTAGAGGTGAGGAAGAAACAGGAAAGCAGAAAGTGGGAGGACTTTAGGATCAAAGATAAGTGACCTTGACAGCAAGGAAGCTTTTATCTCTCCAGAAGGAAGCAGCCTAAGCTGACAACAGCCATAGTGCACTAGAAGTAAATGCAATATTTAAGATACTGGGCTGGCACAAATTTTGAGTGCAAATAAATGGAATTTTTAGGAATGTTTGGAGTTTGATTAAATACATCCTTTGTTGCAAAAGCATGGATTCCTCTAGGTACAGTTAATAAACATTTGGTCATTTCACGTGGTATTTAAGCTCCAGTTTCTTCAACTGTAGTAATTAAAAACAGGCCAACACAGATTTTGCCAATAAAAAGAATAGTGACAATTGAAAGAAGCAATAGGAGAACCAAGAAACAAACAAACAAAAAAAAAGTGACATGTCAGCGTTAACAACGTGAAATTCTCATCAGTTTCAACAAGATTGAGGCTGGTTGTTTCTGTTGATCTCTTTCTGTAACAGCATCCGGGACGTTTAGTTTTGGCTCAGAAAAATTACTTAAGAGATATGGAGTGGTCTTTCCTCTAATGGAAGAATAGCAGATTTACCCCTCTCTGAAGAGTAGTGTCAGAGATTGTACTGACACCTCAGCTGGTCAAGATTCATTTCTTACTGGAAATGCTTTTCTTGAGCATTAAGTGCTCACCTTTTAGATGAAAAGAATTTTCTGAAACAAAAAGGAAGTCTCACTTGTCCATATCACAGAATCACAGAATTGTTGAGGCTGGAAGAGACCTCTAACATCATCATGTCCAGCCTATGACCCAACACCACCACCTTTGCTAGACCATGGCCCTGAGTGCCACATCCAGCCTCTCCTTAAACACCTCCAGGGATGGTGACTCCAGCCCTTCCCTGGGCAGTGCATTCCAATGCCCAAGCACCCTCTCGGAAGTACTCTCTTGTTTTGTTGGATTTTTTTAAAACCAGAAACATCTGTTTACAGGCATGAAAGCACGAATTATGCAGAAATAGTTTCTGTTAATTCTTCTCCTCCCAAACCACTTATCGAGTGTTTTTGATCTTGGTTATAAAACCTGGCAACTCCATAGAACTAATTCAAAATCAAACCCAAAATCTCCACTGAGCAAACAAGGCTAATTTTGCCATCTTCAGTGGGTTGCACAGAACAACGTTCCACTGAATTCTGGACTGAGAACAAGCACTTGTATCACACGTTTTTTAGGATTAGCTCCTTCAGTTGTCCAAAACATAATAGCAGAACTGTCCTAGAAGCTTCTAATCTCCAATTTGCTGCATATAATGATCACATAACTATATTGTTAGTGCTAAATAACTAAGAGTTGCAGTTAACTCCTGCTTCCTGCCATGGAAAACGATAGGACAGAGTCTATCTGAAACAGATTTTAAAAATAAAGCACCGTCTTCAAGTCTCTATTATACAAGAGGAAAAAAAATACAAAACCAAAAAAATATAAACTATCTTTTGTATCCCAGAGAGATTCCACATACAGTTGCAAAGAATTTAACAATGCTATGAAAGCTGATTGTTGTTAGAACAAAATCTTTCCCATTATTTTTATTTCTTTTACTCCTAAGAAGTAATATGTTTACAGGAATCTGGTCACATGCCACTGAATGGAACTTTCTTACTGGTTTCAGTGCCCAGAGAAGTATGATTTAGTAATACAACCAAAGGGATTGGTCATCCATATAGTATTTGATGTTTGCACTATATCTGTGTAGAGCTGTGTGAACCAAGAGAGTTAAAAAAAAAATTTAAAAAAAAATCCTGTGATTCAAATTCCCTCAATATTCCTAATTAAACAACTCATTAAGGTTTTTCAAAGAACTAGTGACATAAGTGGCATTATTAAATACTTCAGAAGCTATTCAGTCACAAGAAACATTATTCTTTTATACATTTTCATACTCTGAGAAACATAAAATTACTAGCAAACACATATTAAAAGGCCCTTTTCAAAGAAGAAAGCCACCTCTCAGATTAGTGATTTGAAAAGCAAGTATACATGTTTCCTATTTCAAGAGTTTCAGAAACATCACTCACTGTTCAGAAAACCTCGGTTAAGTAATGAGTCATCGTGGCTGGAAATACACACTGAAGTGGTGAAATTTATTGCCTCACCTGAATTCATAGGCAGAGCGCGGATGCTTCTGGCATGCCGCTGTACAATAAATAAATATCGTCCTGCCTGGACAAGAACGTCCTGCCAGGGAGACTGCTAGAACAACCCTGCAATCGTGGATTCACCCTGGATGAACTGCAAGCACACCTTATTCCCATCTTAATAGGCATTATCCAGTCCTACTAACTCCAAAGTCACTCAGAAACGATCAGCCCCTCTCACTTCTGCAGCTTTGTTACGATGCTAGCCATGAGGATAGCCTAGGAGGACTCCCCAGGGGTGTTTCCACCCTCTGCCGGCCAGTCTAGCCCAGCCTGAGAAGATCCCCTAGATCCTGAATAGGATCCCAAGTAGGATCAAGAGATCTGAGACAGGAGGCCAGCAGATCTGCATCAGCTCTCCTGTCTTTTACTACAGCTTCTTAAGCTGCACAGTTAATAGGAATAACATTAAGAGACTTTTAAAGAAGCTATAGCATTTTAGTGTAGCCAGTTACAATCATGATCAAAGAAATAATAGACTCTTTCATCAAAAAAAGAGACATGACCTACTAATCTACAGTTCTTTTAATAGTACATTTGTAATGAAACGAGTCTTAATGGGCATCCCTCTATTTTCCAGCTGATTGCTCCTTTTGGAGCGTATTTACACAAATGGAGTTCACTTGCCCACAATAAGCCAAGCGTTGCAGGCATTTCCGATTTGGTAGCACTCTGCATCCATTTCACAGTGGTAAATGACCCTGAGAGACTACAAAAATAAGGCAGCCCTTGACAATCAAGTGCACTGCCAAAATTTAGCTGCCTCTATACTCCCCAGGTCCAGTACCTTATGTCCCACCTAGTAATTTTTTTTGCCTAACTTCCGAATGGGCAATTAGCATATGTTTCTGTCAAGAAGTAAAGAAAAATACAGCAACCACTAAGCCTCTAGCAGAGAAAGAAGCAAACAGCAGCTGGTGAATGGAAAAGTGCTACAGACAAACAACTGCTTTGCTCTGCCACAGATGAAATGGGAATGGGGGTAGCGAGGAGAGTCTGTGTGAGGGGGAACTGCAAAAAGCAGGCAGAAGAGAATAGAGATGCTAAAAATACCCACCAAAAAACCTAAAAACCCCATGCATAAAAATGGCAGTAGCAATCATCTGATGTAGGATTGTGGCTATCTGAGAAATGTGAAGTTTCAGACAGTCGTCAATAAAAAATAGAAAAGAACAATCTCTTTTCTGCGTATGGAAAGTACATAAGCTCTAGTATGCCTAAATTAGACCTGCTTGCTCTCAGTTGCACCACTTGCTGTAACAATTCTATTATCTCAGTCTGTGAGTTGATTCGCTAGAAAACAGAACAGGATTTTAGCAATTAATATTAGGTTTGACAACAATATACACTGCCCAAAGCACAACCAAAACATCCCTGTCAAAGAATTTTCCTTTACTCGTGTCTGTTACTGAACTGCCTAATTGCTGCTGTCAATAGTAGTCAGCCTTTGATAGGAAGGTATGCTGGCGCCTGTTGAAAAAGAAACCTTACCTCCTCCTCTATTTTCTTCCTGGCTATACTTGTGGAAGTAACAGCCTCTGCCTTCATTATCACACTGCAGTACTTGAGGGAGAACTGCAATGCCACTAAAGCAGCTGCAAGCCCAGATTTTTCTCTTGTGCTTGGAGAGCATTGCTGACACCTTGGCTTTGAGTAATTGCTGATCAGCACAGAAAGGATCTGTTGTCTGTGGTTCTGTCTCATTTATGGAACTTGTGGATAATTTTCCTCTGGTGGGACGAAGGTAGGTCCCTAATAAATCGTAGGTTGATGAGCATGGAAAAAGCAAGACAAGATCTCTCACCTACATTAAGAAAAACAATTTTCAGGGACAAGCTGACAGATTTAGAATAGTTCCATTACAAGAGAGTTTGGGGTAGTAACATCTCATACCTTTCTCAGAATGGAATTTTTTTTAAAAAAGCTCTATTTTTGGTTTACAATGAAAATCCTAAAAAGTCACTGATCACTTCTAAGAGCCTGTCTAGGAGACTTTCATGTACCGCAGTCCAAAAAGAAACAGAGGAGGTACTCAAATCATGTAGTGTTTTTGGTGGAGAGACACAGGTACTTCAAGTCACCCAAGAGCCTTCCTTTTTCCGTTAACTGCATAAGAAGAGTAAGCTCCTTCTCAGATACCAAATTTCAACTGAATTTGTTTTTGATGACACTCCTGTTTTGAAGAACCTGCTAGTTCCTTACCTTAAAATAAATAAATAGCTAAAAATGGTTAGGGAAGACCCCAACTTTATAAAAGCAACTGCAAATTTAATGGTATTACCTGTCTGGAGGTTTTAGAAAAATGTGAGGACATGCTACTTTGGGACATGGTTTAGTGGTCATGATGGTGTTGGGCTGACAGTTGGACATGATGATCTTAGAGGTCTTTTCCAACCTTATGGAACTGATTCTATGAGAACAACACTAACTTTCAATAACAGGGTGACTCTTTGCTGCTCTTGCCTGCACACCCAGGGAACATCAGATCTTTTCCCAGGTGCTCAAGCTGCAGTATCCATACACCTTCCAGCGCATGCCAACATCCTGCCAGTATTCACAGGAGAGCTGCACATGGCAGTTAAAGCCAGTACTGTGCACAGTACAGTACTGTGACACACCTTCAGAAAGAAAGAATAACAACGTTGTGATAAAAATGGTGCTGTATGATTCAGGAAGTCTAAGCCTAGGTTCCAGCCCTGCCACAGATATTCTTGAATGACCACAGAAGTCACTTAATGCAATCATACAATGGAAACAGGATTTCCTTTTCTGTGCTATTCCTCTGTCTTATGTGTTGAGACTACTTATGCACAATGGATAAAAAGACGCACTTCCTGTGTGGCTGAATAGAGAGACTTAAGAGTGGGCATCTCTAAAATAGGATGTCACTAAGGCTCTTTTCAAATGCCAGGTGAAAGAAAAAAAAAATTATCTGAGAGCAGACAACAAATTGACTCAACAGCTACTGAATAAAATCATGCAATCGTCTTTTGCCACTGCCATTCATGAACTAGAGGAGATACACTTCTCACTTTCCCTCTTTTGTCTGTGGGTGCTTTTGTGAAGGCTGGTGTTCGTCTGCATTTAGGTCTACTAGGGTTAAAGCAGATGAATTGTTCAAAAATGCCATGTTAATAGATCCCAATATACGTTGGAGGTAGTAGTTATCTTAACATTTCTTCTGCACTTAGTTATTTTTATAGTTCTGGACCTTTTTGCTTGCTGAGAGAACTGAATAAAAAAATGACTTTGAAAGACACTATAATCAACCACTGCTGGCTGCAATTACATTGTGTACTTGATGTCTTCAGAAAGTACCTCGAGTTTAAAACCACAAATCTTTCAGTTTGAATTCTCTCTTTGCTCTGTTCTGTGTTGTTATTTCAGAGGTGTATTTATAGGAATGATCACTATAGCATGTAGCTTTCTATAACAAAGATATCAAAAAAGTGAACATGAGGAGATTTCATCAGCTGTCTTTACAGTGAATATTTGACATTTTTTCCCTGTTTATGACTGATATTTACAAATGAATGCCTCTTGAACAATGAAGGGACAAGGAGCATTTGGATTTCAGAGCCGTAAAAGCTAATTCACACTTGGGAGAATTACTAGATGGAGACTTTCAGATCTGACTGGTCATAAGAGAGATGTAATTATAAAATAAGCTCAAACGCAACAACTGCTTTTTAAGTCCAAGTCAATTATGGAAAAGTCTGCAGTGTTACAGCTTCTGAGCACATGAAACATAGCTATTACCGAAAATATCTAGCAGGGAATTCTTTGCTATATATGAAAATGTATAAATATAATACATTAAAATATATGAATCTGACACAGAAAAGAAGTGAATATAAGAAGTTTGGAAGCCTCTATTTTTGGAGTTAGCTGGAATACTTTATTTTCTTTGTGCAGTTATTGCTATTTTAACCTTTCCCCTCAGGGTTAGGACAAAGGTTGGACTTGATCTTGAAGGTCTCTTCCAACCAAAACTGCTCGATGATTCTATGACGATAAAGTAATTTTTCTGTAGATTTTCCTTATGGCCTTAATCCTTTCCTTGCAGTCTTGCCAGCATACTTCACATTTGTGTGGACAGCCCCAACAACAGCCTAGGGTCCTGGCTCCTCTGGGTCATCCAGGTTCTTTTAGGGACTTGAACATTGCTCCTCTGGCATGACTTTGCAACAAGATAAAACCAGAGAGAATAATCACTAGATCCTTACCTAGCACATCTCATTCCATACCACAGACTGCCAAACCTTACACAGCAAACACAGGGCTTGCTCTTTGGCCGTTATCTCCTCCCCTGTTAATGCTTTCCCCATCTTTTGTTCCTTCAGGCTTTGACAGTGAAGTGTCGGTGTCTTCCGCTCTCTGAGGCTCGATAAGTTTAACACTCACGCCTATCTGAGCCAGCAGGATCACACAAGTATGGAGAGTATCTCTCACTGCACGGTCTCGCTAGGGCATGAACAACTGACTCTCCCGCACAGGGAAGCCTCAGCCAATGCCTTGGTTACTGTGGCCAGCAGCTCGCTCTGAAGAATTGTTTGGAGTCTAAGCAGGGTCAGTTTGTCTGGCAAACTCAGTTAGTGCTGTCTGGGTAAGCATCTAGAAGGTATTATGAGAATATTTTTTAGTGCATGCTCACATCTCCTACAAAATCAAAGCTTCCAGAGCAGAACCCTCCTTTTCTTCCAAAGGCAATGGTAGACGTTTTGTCTAAGTTGATGAAGCCAGGGACTGGTCTGCATCTTTCTATTATGAACCATGAGACAAACTGATCTGGGGCCAGTAAAGGCACATAACACTGGTGCATTCATAGTATAATCTGCTAGAATGAAAGAGTAGAGTCTATTCTCTGCCTTTGAAGATGGATGCAGTTTATTGTGTCAAATAAAAATGCACAAACAAACCCTAAAACTAACTGTTCCTGTTAGGTAAATTTTCAGCTCTATATTACACTCACCCCTAGTGTATGGGCGTCATTTCTTGTGCTCAGTTTCCTAAATTGCTCTGCCACTCATCTAGTAACTTTCACCTCCTCATCCAGTCTCAGTGTGAGAATAAGAGCACATTATCAATTCTTGAAAATACAATTAATGTTCATTCCAGTATACTAATGGACCTTAATCCTAATGTGTGACGCTTTATACCCAACCATCAAACAATGAAACTGTACCCAGATGACTAGGGAATAAAAGATCTATTATACTGGCACTTCTGCGTGAGTAAAGGTTATATTAGAAACTTTAGAGACACTAATGGTTGTTGGCATATTTGTAGGCTATTTAAAATCTAATAATCAGCAGCCCATAATGTCCAAGATGTATAAATATATGTAGAAAAGTAATTGAATGCATGGAAACTGAAAAGAAATTATGCTCAAGCCCAAAGTCTAGGACTCTTTATAAAGCATATTCCTTCAAGAGTCCGCTTTGAGGGGAGAATACTATGGGGCTGAACAGAAAGGAATGAAGAAAAAGTGGTTTTCCTCTCCTTGCTGAAGCCTCTCATGGGAAGGCTCTTTGGTAATCTGGTTTATTTAACCAGTATCTGGGAAGAGCAGCACAACACACAGTGCTGAGTGGGAGCAGAAGTGGAACCTCTTTGGGG
>NW_009714546.1:0-2616 GCF_000703405.1 Apaloderma vittatum
AGATCCGTGCAGATGTGGAGCTCAGGCCGTGCGTCAGTGGTGGCCCTGCCAGGGCTGAGTTCATACTTGGACTCGATGATCTCAAAAGTCTTTTGCAATCTGAACAATTCTATGGTTCTCTCTATACGTATGTATCAAAGCCCTACAGAATCTGTCACTCTGGAACTGCTCAGCCCATGCTCCTCTGTACCGACTTGTGGCCTCATTTTGTCCACAGGAGCGTTGGTGAGGTTCAGGATTGGGCTGAAGCTCTGCATGAGGAAAGGTGCAGGGCCAGCGAGGGAGATGCGGGTGTGGGATGGAACCTGTAGGAGTGAGCCCCCAGCCAGCCCCTCAGCAGCTGTCACCAAAGCCATCTGCAGGATCTTCCCCTGAAGGTCAGGCGCTGGTGCAGTGCCCGAGCTCTGGCAGTACGTCGTGCTGTGGTGATGCCTTCAGCAGCCTTCATAGGCTGCGAGGGCAGCTTTGACTTGTAAGGAACTGTGCATTTCACTTGTTCAGCGGGGGAATCTTCTAAAAACACCCTGCTGTGTCTCACAGCTTCCTCCACCAGAGGAACAGCAAGTTTTTCGTATGATGTTCTCCCCTGCTCCATTCTTTGACCATCTGTGTCTGGCTGGCTGACGCTATTGCGTAGCACTCAGCGATATTGCAGCTTGGCTCGCTGGCAGCCGATGGCAGTACAGACAGTCACAGCAATGCCTAGTCCGTGTTTGCTGAGGAACATTGGACAGGATGGGCATCTGTTCCAGACTGCCTGCAGTCTCCCTGTGTGGTTCCTTCTGCAAAATGTTTTCTGTGCCTGTGGGAAAGGAAGAGGATTCTTGCACTGCTTGTGGAGAGGAGGGACTACTACGATTTCGCATGTGTGGGAGGGAGATACTTTGTCAGGAGGGAATAGGAAAATGAGAGGAAAAATGTGCTGCTTAGGCGTTGTAACTAGTGCTGCGTTAATGTTTATTCAGAGCTGCGTGTGTGCAAATGATCGTACGTGGTTTCTGCCCCGAATCCTGGAGTGGGGCCCACTAGCAGCAGTGGAACCAGACTCGGCAGAGGTGGTGCGGAGGGTTGTTTCTGCTGGCTGTGTCTCCACTAGTAAATTAAGTAGCAGCAGGATGTAGGCATTGGCACTGGAATTTGATGGTACCATTTAACTGTTGAAACAGTTAAGCAACCGATGTGTTTTAGTGTGCATATAAAAGCTTCAGCCCAATTACTGTTCTCCAGGCAATTTGGGGCATTTTGCACGGGATAGGGGCCGTTCCTGGTAGGCAGTTTGGGTACAATCACTTTAACTAGATCGGGTTGCTCAGATCTTCCTGAGTTCAGGACTTGGCATGTCCCTTTGCAACTGCTGACGTTTTCCTGTGCTCATTTTTCCAGCCTGTCGAGGCCCCTCTAAACGGGGACACGATCACCTGGAGTATCACCACTCCTCTCAGTTTAGTATCCCCTGCACGCTTGGTGAGGTTGCACACACATCATCAGCTGGGACTCACACGGTGGGTTTGCGTGATAAGGTTTTGGTAGCAGAGGGGCTACAGGGATGGCTTCTCTGTAAAGCTCTTGCCCCCGTGTCTGATAGCACCAAGGCTGAGCCCATCAGCACTAGTGGAAGTGCCTCTGGGATAAAATATTTCAGGAGGGGGAAAAAACCCTGCTGCATGAGATGAGCTGGAGAGAGGAGTGAGAATATGAAACAACTGCAGACACCAAGGTCAGTGAAAAAGGAGGGCGAGGAGGTGCTCCAGGTGCCAGAGCAGAGGTTCTCCTCCAGCCCATGAAGTCCGCGGTGAGGCAGGCTGTCCCCCTGCAGGCTGTGCAGGCCCACCTGCAGCCTATGGAAGACCCCACGCCGGAAGAGATGGGTGCCTGAAGGATGCTGTGACCCCGCGGGAAGCCCGTGCTGAGGCAGGCTCCTGGCAGGATCTGTGGCCAGATGGAGAGAGGAGCCCATGTCGGAGCAGGTTTGCTGCAGGACTTGTGACCCCGCAGGGTCACTGCACACCATGGCAGGGACCCTTGCTGCAGCTCCGCAGGAAGGACCCACGTTGGAGCAGTTGGTGGAGGACGGTCTCCTGTGGCAGAGACCCCGCGCTAGAGCAGGGCAAGAGTGTGAGGAGCCGGCCCCCTGCAGAGGAAGGAGTGGCAGAGACTACCTGTGATGACCTGCTTGCAACCCCCATTCCCAGTCCCCCTGTGCCGCTGGGTGGGGAGGAGGTAGAGAAAATCAGGAGTGAAGTTAAGCCCAGGAAGACTGAAGGTTTAGGTTTTATCTCTCATTATCATACTCTGATTTGATTGGTAATAAAATAATTTTCCCAAAGCCTGTGACATTAGTGAGTGATTTCCCTGTCCTTATCTCGAACCATGAACCTTTTGTTGTATTTTCTCTCCTCTGTACAGCTGAGGAGGGGAGTGATAGCGCAGTTTTGGTGGGCACCTGGTGTCCAGCCAGGGTGAACTCACCACAGTCGTGATGGAGATGTTAAACATCTGGACCCAGTACCCACCCCCAGGGAACACCCGCTGGTGAGTGGCCTCCAAGGGGGCTTTGTGCCACTGCTCGTAACCCGCTGAGCCCGGCAGTGCAGCCGGCGGTCAGGCCACGTCGCC
>NW_009714546.1:2685-10579 GCF_000703405.1 Apaloderma vittatum
TAGTTGCCCACTGCTCTTCCCTCCTCACAGGGGGCTGGCAGGTCTCGATTCCACTGCAGGAGGATGTTGGTCAGACATGACTTTGCCTTCACTGACTACTCCTGATCACCTTCTCGCCCTTCATCATTTTCAAAGTGGTTTCCAGGCTTACTCGCTGCTTTGCTTTCCCAGGGACTGAGGTGAGGCTGGATCTGCCTTGCCCTGCCTGATGACAGCACCGACGTTTGCGAACCCCCAGCACCACGATCCCCAACACGGCTGGGGGCGGCCTCGTGCTCCCTCCGTCCTGGCAGAGGCAGAACAGGTTGTTCTCTTCCCTTCTGAAGCGCCGGGGGTTGCTCAGCGGAACCAGGACAGTATCGTCACGCTGGGGTGTACTTAGTCCCTCGGCTTCAAATCTTTCCTTGACAAAGGAGAGCCCGCACCTGGGCTGTGGCCCAAACCAAAATCACTTCCTGGGAGGGGAGATTAACGGACACGGTTTTCCTAAAACTCCTTCTGGGCCCTCTTGCAGTGCAGTTGCCTTCGCGATGCCAACGTCCGTCTGCCCGGCGCTGCTCTGTTCTAGGTCACAGTGTGCGGGAGAGAGCTGTGCCGTGGAGGTGCAAGGGCTGAAGCAGCAGCTGCCACGCTCCAGAGCACCCCGGCTGGGGCGCTGGGCGGCATCTTGGGACACTGTGGACACAAAGCATTTCCCTCTGCTTTGCCTGGGTCCAGGAGCCACTCTTCAGCATGGACTGGAAGGAAGTTACTCCATTTCCATAACTATTTACGTACCTGCAGGATTAGATAGGTATGTGTGGGTTTTTTTCTGAGGGTTAACAGTGTCTTCATGTTGGACTTGGGTGAGTAAACAGACATTTACGTGCCTGTATCTTCCTTGGGAATGTCGCCGCCTGGGTCAGGTTCATGTCATCTGCCCTGAGGAAGCTAAACAAGACGAGCAAGTCTGACCTCACCACCCTGGGATCCCTTCCCAGTCAGGTAAAAAGGTGCCTTCGGGCAGCAGCTTGTGCCACCTGCTGTAAGCGTGTGTCTCCCGGTGACACAGTTGCTCTCTGAATTCCATCCGTCTGCACCAACTCTAAGGGCAATCGTCCAGATTTAGACATCTAAACCGACGGTGCCAAAGGCCAGTGAATCCCTTCTGGTGTTCCTGCCGTGGTATCAGCAGCGCGTGCCCTCCACAGCCCCTCCCTGGCAGGTACCGGTTTCCGAAGGAGGGCAGCAGGTAGAGCCACGGCTTCCTGAATGGAGGTAACTCAGAACAATAGATCTATTTTTTATCTTGCTGTGCTGAATTTCAACACCAACTGCCTGCAATTAATTGAAGTGCTCTGCAAAACTTCGCGTCGGGCAGTGCTACATGAAGTCACAGCATTTCAAAAGAAATGCTATCCCGTTTCTTCTGAGACCGAGTGAAGGCCGACAAGTGTACCACTGTGGTTAAAAACTAGAGGAAATATCTGAGCGTGAAGAAAGGGCTCACCTTGTGTTCAGGCCCTGTGGTCAGGGACAGCAATGCCCAGCGGTTTGACACTCTGGAGAAGAGGAGGCTGAGGGGAGACCTCATTGCTCTCTACAACTCCCTGACAGGAGGTTACAGTGAGGTGGGTGCTGGTGTCTTCTCCCAAGTTACTAATGACAGGACAAGAGGAAATGGGCTCAGGTTGCACCAGGGGAGGTTTAGATTGGATATTAGGAAAAATTTCTTCACTGAAAGAGTGGTGAGGCACTGGCCCAGGCTGCCCAGGGCAGTGGTGGAGTCCCCGTCCCTGGAGGTGCTCAAAAACTGTGTAAATGTGGTGCTTTGGGACCTGGTTTAGTGGTCATGGTGGTGCTGGGTTAGACGGTTGGACTTGATGATCTTAGAGGGGTTTTCGAACCTTAATGATTCTTTGATTCTGTTTTATGACAAGGGGAGACATACTGGCAGCTGAGGATGACCGCGGAACAGGCCGTACCTCACTGACCAGGGCACAGCCCCACGGGATCTGAACATGGACAACATCCAGCAGCAGCCCCACACAGTGCAATGGAGGAGGTTCAAGGTCTGTCCTGGAGCTCGTCCGCTCCTGCCCCTGGGGAAGAAGGATCCTGACAACAGTGCAGGCTGGCGGCAGCTCTGCTGGAAAGGACCTGGGAGTCTTGGCAGGCACAAGCTGAACTTGAGCCTCCAGCGTGCCCTGGGGCCAAAGGCCAACAGCATCCTGGGCTGTAGGACCACGAGACCACAGCCCGCGGAGTGATTCTGTATCGTGTTCTTGTGCATGAAAATTGGGAGCGAGCTCAAGATGTTCAGAGCACTTGCCCTGTGAGCAGAGGCTGAGGGACTGGGGCTTCTTCATAACGGGGAAGAAAAGGCTGAGGGGAACCTGACAGCCATCACCCCGCTCCTGCAAAGGGGCCGTGAGGAGGATGGAGCCGGGCTCGTTCCAGCGGTGTGTGGCAGGAGGGTGAGAGAAAACAGGCACGAGACAGATGGGATACAAGGAAAATCTTTATTGCCCCGAGGACAGCCCAGCAGTGAGCAGGGTCTAGAGGGGCTGCGTCGTCTCCTTCCTTGAAGATTTTCCGGGACCCAGCTGGGCAGAGCCCGGAGCGACCCAGTGGAGGCCAAGACCCTGCTCTGGGCAGGAGGTTGGGCTGGAGACCTGAGGTCCCTTTCGGGCTGACTTACCCTGTGATCCTCTGCCTGTTCGGACTCAGGAATGCTGCTCCCCAGTCGGCCAGCCAGAGCGTGACTTCGGTGAGAAGGGACCTCTGGAGGTCATTCTGCTCCAGGCCAGCGCTCAGCTGAGGACCAGATCCGTGGAGAAAGTTAGATCAGACTGTTTGGATCTTTAGTTAGATCTTTACAGTTAGATCTTTAGAGTTACATCAGACTGTTTCAGTTTGTTTTAAAAATAGTTTACTCCTTCCAAAAATTCTGGTTTATTTAAGTTACAGATTTAAACTTAAAACTTGAATTAAACTAATAGAGAATGGGAGCAGCTGTTTATGATATTTGTCACTCTATAGTGGTTTTTTGTTTATAAAATTGTCATATCTCTTTTAGCTGTTGGATTATTCTTAAGAAACCCCCTTCTGGCTTCTTTCAATAATAAAGCAATTTGGTTGTCTCTCATTCATAACTGAAGGAGCTACTGTTTCCCAGTGATGTATCTTTCTATTTCGTGTTCTTATGAAATCGCATTTCCTGCTTCCTTAGTTAAAAAATAGGAACAGGAGCAGGAACATATTCCCATTTCTAAGTATAGTGCCAGAAGATTCGATTAATTTGCCAGTTCTGCACAGGGACATGATTTGTAGTGTTACATCCAGGGCAGTCAGGCACTCGGTAGCCTCGGCAGTGCGGAATCTGCCCCGTGCATACGTGTCGTGGTGAAGCACGGACGTATTTCCTTGTTTTCCTCTGTGAGAGGTGCTGGCAACCCAGCGTACGCTCAGTGAAACGCGCTTGAAATCATCCTATACTGAGAAACATCCTAGCCTGAGAATCACCGATGTAAAATTCACACTTTTTCAGTAAATTGCTTTTTCCTCCTGCTGCTCCTTTGTTTTCTGGAGCAGGGATAATGGGTGTTTCTAGAGTGTGTTTACCCCACATCTATGTACGAGCTTACTGGTCCAAATCTGTGAGAGACAGAAAATGCCACACTCAGGAAATGAATATGAAGAAAGTACCAATGTCCCACTCTCAATTTCCACTGCTTCCCATTGTCAGAGCTTGAAGATACCTGCGTGTACAAGTTAGACAATAGAAAAATGGATTTTCCCTTGAGCTTGTGTGGATGCAAATTCTCTTTGTGTTTGTGGGGAATGGATGTGCACATCAAGAGGAGAGTAAAACCTTGCAGGTGGTTCTTAATTCAAAATATCATTTTCTTTAACTGGTGAAAAAGTGGATTTGAGCTGGTAATATCAAACAGGTCTTGCCAGCCCACAGTGTTCTTCTTTCGGATGCAGAAACAGCTACATAAAAAGCAGAAGATGCTGAAGACATTCTTCTGTAGGAGTATGCTTGGATGATACAATTCTGACAGAAGTTTTTGTCAGAAGCATGTAATAGCATTCCAGAGCAGTGGTGCTAGTTCAAAAATAACATGGAATTTGGCATAGGAAATATTTTCCTTCTTGTTGAGATCTTCAGCTTCAGTGTCATCACACGTCATTTCATCCAGCTGTGAACAAACCACAAAAATAAAAGGAAACCTCAGGTGACGTCACCTCACATCTGAGCACTGAATTTGTGTTTTGGGGCTGTCGCAAGGGCATTAAGAACGATAGCAAAACCAAAAGTGAATGACTGTAGATGTAGTAAATTTATAATTCTCTTGAATTTTGTGTTCTAGTAGAAGAGCATCCTACTCACCTGGAATATGGCGCTCGTGGTGCACAGGTCAGTCTTGAACGGGCCTCTTGCTGTGCCGTGGAAAGACAAACGTGCCCATCGTGTTTGTCTCACAACATGGAACATCCACCTGCAGCACGTGCTTGTCAAACCTGGCTTAAAGCACTTCTGGCGATGGCAGATCCGTGATCTCCCTGGGTGATCTACTGCAGCGTGAGACCAGCCTTGCCATTGGAGTTACTTCACTGCTACTCTGTCCTTCCTCCGTTGCGTACTGAGCAAAAAGCTTTCTCTCCCACATGTAAACAGCAGCCCTCCCCCCAGGGCACGTTTCTGTGCAGAAATACTCAGTTGCTCTCCTCTGGACTCCGGTCGGGTTGGACCGCTCCCCCTTGACCTTTGGTTGCCCAGACAAGACCCCGCACTCCGGCTCAGCGCCGTCCTGACACAGGGCTCAGGAAAGAACCATTTCACCAGGCTCACAGATGGCTCCTCTCGGTGCACCCCAGGATCATGATCTCCTTTTTCTCAAGTATGATGCTTGTCTAAAACTACTCCTGCATCTTCTCAGACAGCACCGCTGCTTGTCCCATCCCGCTGCCATTCGCGCGCAGTTGATTGTACGCTCGGTCTGTGCCGCTGCTGCGCTTTTCCTACTAGTCCTTTAAAATTGGCTCAGGACACGTCTGAAGGGGAGTGAGGAGATAAAATACATCAGTATCTCTTTGCTCAAATTCAGTGTCCCAGCCCATCTTGGAACGTTACCATAACTTCCGTTTACAAGTCTGCATAGTCAGAGACCTCCAGCAGAAAATCAGCTCTTTGCTTTGTTTTCCATTAGGAAACATACAGCACTACATGAGGTTTTAAAAACAAAATACCTATTAGGACTATTTAACTCGGTTTCCCTATGATTTAAGAAGCTGTGTTTTGGACAACCTTCAGGCAAGACAGGAAACCTTTTCATTAGGCGTGAAAAGAGAGGGCTAATCCAAATTTTGTAGAGATGAAGACGGAAGGAGAACAGAGAAGAGCATGGGGGTCGGTTAAGCTTTATATGGAGAAAGGTTGAAGGATTTGCGCTGTCAGTAATAACAGAAGTTGCATAGGGATGTAAATAACTTACTTTTCCCATTATTCTGAAGTAGAAAGAAATATTTCCCACAGGTTTGTTTGTCTTCTGTGTGGTTTTTCTCAGCAGCACAAGAGTGTTAAGGCTTCTGGCTAAAAGAACCGCAAAGAAGCCAGACCAGGAGGGCAGTCGGAGCTGCCCGTGACAACGCTGTGAGTGATCAGCAGGGAAATCTCAACTGGTGCTGAGGCAGCAAACTCCAGCCGGAGTCATTTCAAGGGCAAATGTTTTCTCAAGGATAAATTGTGCAAAACACGGAAAAAATTGCGGGCGGGCAGGAAGAGACCGTGGCACAATCTTTTATGTCTTTCCCTTTTGACAACTGTTGCTTTCTTAGCAAAGTGGCAAAATGTTTGCTTAAAATTCATTTGCAGCTTCTCACGCCTTGAAACAGCGATGAGATGCTTCAGAAGATAACCAGGGGAGTTAAGATCCTCGGCAGATACGTGGTTATGGCCCAGTCATTGACTGAAAACTGTCCTTCTGTTAAACTTGCGAAATTGCTGGTGACGAAAGATGTTGGTAAGGGGTGACTCAGAAGCAGCACAGTCTGCCACAGGCTGAGTTGGACCCTTTGATTTATATGACATCTCCAGATGGGACAGAGTGCACGAAGTTTATTTAATGCTTAGAAATGTAGGACTGGAAAGAATCTCTTGGCTCATCCTGAACAGTCTCCTTGATGTCACTAGCAACATGTGTGGAATTCTCTGCTTAAATTCATAAGGTTTAAAACCATTCGATTTCCCAGCCGCCCACCTGTTGGACGGTATTCCAAAATCCTCCTTTCTTCTAACTGTCATTTGAGTTTATTCCCTGTTCAGAGAACTCCAATCCTATGCCAGTTAGTTCCTTTTGGTTTGGTTTTGGTCATGAGGAGCAAAAGGATCTGCCTTTGGTTTGTTTTGTTTCTGTCGGTGGCAGATTCTCTGTTCCCGTGGCCAGACTCAGAAGTCTCCGTGGCCCCTGTTGGGCTGTGAATTCACTGCCCTGGGTTGTGGCTGATCAGAGCCGTGCACAGGTACGCTTAAATGGACTAGCACTAGTTACGTTCAATTATTTACAGTTAGTTATGTCACAGATTCTAAAAATTAAACTTACTGGTTGCTTATGTGTAGCTCATTCTGTCGAGTTTTATAGCCCCTGCAGATAAGAAGCTCTACATAATTTTTATGTCATCGACTGATTTGACAGTGTAGAGTTTAATTCTTCCAGATGGCTGAAACCAACCTTTTCTCAGATTTGTTTTTCTTTATTCCCTATTTCAAAACAGACACACCATCCAGAACGCTGTGACCATGTGTAGCATCCTGGCCTGCCACTTTGCTGCTGTGTGCTCTGCTCAGGGATGTCCAGTGACAGGACAAGGGGCAGTGGGTACAAGCTGGAACACAGGAGGTTCCACAAAAATATGAGGAAAACCTTTTTCGCTGTGTGGGTGCCAGAGCCCTGGCCCAGGCTGCCCAGAGAGGGTGTGGAGTCTCCTGCTCTGGAGACTTTCCAACCCGCCTGGACGCGTTCCTGTGGGGCTGCTCTGGGTGACCCTGCTCTGGCAGGGGGTGGGACTGGATGACCTCTAGAGGTCCCTTCCAACCCCAACATTCTGCGATTCTGTGATTCTCTGCCAAGCCCAGCGAGTGTCTGGATGCCTGGCTCACTGCAGGCTCTTCAAACACCCACGGGTTTATGGTGTTATAGGCTACTCGGCTTCCTCAGGGCCTCATTTCTGATGAGGAGCGGCTGAGGGCCCTGGGGCTGTTCAGCTGGAGCAGAGGAGGCTGAGGGGAGCCCTTCTCGCTCTCGGCAGCTCCCTGGCAGGAGGGGGCAGAGACACAGGGATGGGTCTCTTCAACTAAGGAACAAGTAACAGGATGAGAGGAAACGGCCTCAGGTTGCTCCAGGGGAGGTTCAGGCTGGATATGAGGAGAATTTTCTTCATAGAGGGGGTTGCCAAGGCCTGGCCCAGGCTGCCCAGGGCAGGGATGGAGTCCCCACCCCTGGAGGGATCTCAGAGCCGTGCAGATGTGGAGCTCAGGCCGTGGGTCAGTGGTGGCCCTGGCAGGGTTGGGTTCACACTTGGACTCGATGATCTTGAAGGTCTTTTCCAACCAAAACAATTCTCTGACTCTAATAATTCTGCACAAGCCTGTGACTGTATCTACCATTTACTCAGAAGATAGAGGCTCCAAAACAGGCGCAGCAGAGGGCACACACCCTTCGTAACACCGCTCTGTCTCCCTGGCCCTGTAGAGCCAAACTAGCATTTGGAAAATCAGTTTGCCATGTGGTCTGCAGGGAGAAGTTCTGAAACCTGGAAAAAGAACAGATGGTGACCTGGCTTTATTTATTTATGCCTTTGAGTCTTAGAGTTCAGGCTTCACTCTTTTGCAATTGCAGGTTGTGCCCAT
>NW_009714547.1:0-26830 GCF_000703405.1 Apaloderma vittatum
GCTGCAGAGCCTTCCTGCCCTCAAGCAGATCTACACTTGTGCTCAATTTTGTGTCGTCGGCAAATCTACTGAGGGTGCATTCAGTTCCCTCGTCCAGGTCATTGATAAATATATTAAACAAGACGGGTCCCAAAACTGAGCCCTGAGGGACACCACTTGTGACTGGTCGCCAGTGAGACACTGGCACGGGTTGCCCAGAAAGGCTGCAGATGCCTTGTCCCTGGAAGTGTCCAAGGCCAGGCTGGATAGGGCTTTGAGCAGCCTGGTCTAGTGGGAGGCGTCCCTGCCCATGGCAGCGGGGTTGGAACCAGTTGGTCTTTAAGTTCCCTTCCAGCCCAAACTGTTCTGTGGATTCTCTGGGACACCATAGTGCCCTTACCTACTGAATGGATTTTAAAGATCAGTGTTTTAGCCATCCAGGCACTCTGTTAACAGGGTGGAGCAGAATGAGGCATCTCAAGTAAAGTTCCTTAGGATGTAATCTAAACCAGCCAGCACTAATTTCAGCACCTTAATGTAGCTGCCACCAACTGTTATTCCATAATATGAAAAGCTGGTGAGAGATGATACATCTTTAGTTCTCCTCAGGCACTGTGATGAGGGTAGAAGGATGCTCACCAATGATTAAATGTTTCCGGGTCACCTTAATTTCAGAGTTGAGCTTTGGCATTTCTAAAAAAGACGGTGGACGCTGGCAATTTTTCCACCTTCTCTGTGCAAGATTAAGAAAACCATGTTCAATTCTTCTTGCCAGAAGGGTTGCAAACCTGTATATGCTTCTTCTGGAAAAATCCCCTGCTCACTGACTACACTGTTAAACAGTGAGGACTTGAAATTCTCCACTTGAAATTTCACTTTGTGGAAAAAAAAACGACAATGCATCACAATTTGCTGGGCCAGAGAGAAGTGGAGTGAGCACACAAGGGGCCTTGCTCCAGAGCTGACTTTTAGGCATTTGTGAGAGAGGAGATAGTGCCACCCTTCCATCCAGTGTCTTGTTCAAACATCAACAACTGTAGGGACATGACAGATCCTAATCCATTCATTGCAGCCAAGCAGGGTGGACTTGGGCACAGCTGACCTTTGGGAACCCCAGAAATACAAATGTGTTGTGTCTGTGAGCTCCTTTCCTGATGTATGTCCTAGTGAGTGTTCCCTGGCATGTGTGGTAGCTGAGCAAGATTATTTTTCTTACATGACTGAGCATTTTGTACCCTGGTTTTGTGCTTAGTCATGGGAGAATTTGCTTCAGTGTTCATAATTCACCAGTTCTGTTAAGAAGACACCATCAGTTTCCTATTACGTAATCTGTGTAATCTATCTTAAATTTTTCCTGGAAGGCAGGTTGAAGTTTTGCATTTGGCTTCATACAGAACAGAGTTCTAAACCATATTAAACCTAGCTTTCTTTAAATTAATATTTTGTTGGTCAACCAGAGTATTTTTTTTACAACGGTTTTTTTTTCTTATATATTAGAAGCTTATTTTTTCTATCAGAGGAGTGAATAACTGTTCTGAATGAAAACAATATACCTTTGGTTTCTTCATCTGTCTGCTGTTTTAAATGCAATTTAATGCAAATAGTGTGTTAGCCACTGTCAAAGCAGCAGACTTCTTTGATGCCTCAGTTCTTAATGAAATTGAGAAATCAAACATCATGGAGCAATAAGAGCTTCAAAATAGAGCTTTATTTTCATGTTTTCACCGTTCAGTCTTTCCTGGGAAGAAGAAATAAATAAAAGATGACCCAAATTTAGCCCAGTTTATTACCATAATGTTAGCAGTGTCAGGTTTTCTTTATGCAAAAAAAAAGACCATTCAAAGTAAAATAGTACCTGGGTTTGAAGTTCTAGGGATTGGGCTTTATTCTGCTTTTTAAACCTACAGGTTATCATTAATGAAGGAAATATAGGGGGCGATGATATAAGTAATTCCTCAAGTTCTTTTAAATTTAAGGTACCCCTTCCCTGGATTCCTGAGTATGCCATAATATTCATACCTAATTGCATGGGACATCTTTGAGCCCTTTGGTTTTCAACCAATTGCTAATTGTAAAATGTGGCAGGAAGCTAAGAGGAAGGAGATACTCTTACGTTATCAGTTTAAAAAAAACGTGATTTTATATATATCCTTCTATATGTGCATGTATATGTTTTTACATACTGATTTTTGTATTTTCTTTATCCGTTTAAGCAGTGACTTTCAATTAGCCTGCCTACTAATATCAGGTCACTAAACTCTATAGCCGATGCTTTATTCTTTCGTGTGGGTTGTCATTCGTTTGCTTCAGTTGGCTGGCAAAGGTTGTTGTATATCCATTACCAGCAACACAGCACTTTGCATTTCTGAATTGACAAGCAGCTATATTGACCTAGCGCTTATTATGGGTCAACAGCTGCGTTAACCGACGGAAGGACTGAGGGGCAATTAAAATGAATTGGCAAAAATATATCTTCCTAATTTACTCCAATTTGTTATTTATGCTAACATTGTATGGCTTCTATGGTGACACTAAACAGAATGGACCCAATAATGGCAATTAACATAAAAATATAATGGCTAATCAAATTGACAGCAACTGTTTCTCATCATCTCGACACACAATACATTATCAAAACAAACTATTATGAAGGAGGTAATTTCAGTGTTCTATTCAACCTGCTTCATGTGTGCAGTCAGGGAGATGTGTACCAGCAATTACAGCTGAATCTAAAAAACTAAACAAATAACTTAATCGCTGTCGTCCTCCTTTTTTCTTCTTCAGGAAGCAGTAATCAGGATTTACTAAAAATAACTGGTGTATAATAGTATAATGATGATGCATATCGTAGAATAGCTAATAAGGAATAAAATAAGCTTCTGTGTGTTTTTAAAATAGATTCAGATGAAGTGGAAAAAGTATACTGTTAAAATATATAAAAAATAAGCAATAGTAATAGTTGTCAAATGTTTCAACATGAGTTGCTTAATAGTTATAGATACTTTATAGCATGTCAGTAGGAGTGGAAAATCAGCTGAATTTAGTAACAAAACTTCGCCTGATTGGGTAGAAGAGTGAAAAGTTAAAGCTGAGTTCCAATAAGCAGAAATAGTTCACCAGTTCCTCTTCATCTGCATTTTCAGATTGTTACTTGTGGTATACTGAGTCACAGTTTTACGTTGGTCTAACCACATTCTTTTCTGGTTTTATAGCTCATCCAGAAAATCTTCAAGAGTTCATACATACCTGCATGTGTACTAAACGTATTAAAATGGACACTACTTCCACATTTGATGCTGTTACAGTTGATCTCATTCTTAATTAGGACTTTTGTCATGCACAGCTCTTCAAACCGCGGTTGACCAACAGTTGAGCTCCAGTATCTTAAACAGCAGGGACTGGAGTGTGGTTTTATTGAACAAGGGTTCAAGGAGATTAACTAGAAAGGGTTCCGTTGTACTGTGGGCGAGATGGATCTCATGGCTGTTCCAGCAATTCTCTAGTGCAGAGGATGGCGACAGTGATGCAGATGCCTACAGGCACTTTTGCGCTAGAGGAATAGCGCAGAGGCTTGACATCACTGACATTCAGGGCATTTAATTGAATATCATCATATTCCACATCGTGTACACACCTGCAGATTTTTGAACTAAATATGTGATTGCTAGCATGCAGTAGCCTTCACAGATGTGTAGAGCAAGGTGGTGACATAGCCACAAAGTTATATATGCACCTGTTCTTATTTGAATGACATGTTCACAATTTATGTAACTGTAAATTACGTAATTTATAGAGGGGGGGAGAGGGAGGGAACACAGCCAAACACCTGTATTCATCAAAAATATACATTATTTCTTTTTCTTTTTGAGATCATTGCATTGTACGATATACTGAAGCACTAAAGTTATGCCTTTGTCTGGTCATTCTTGTGACTTTTATTTTGTTGCTAAAGCATCATTGTGATACATGTGTCTATAAAAAAGGATAAATGCTATTTTTGTTTATATAAGAATGGATAAATTTGGCATGATTTATATAAATGCTTGGTGTAAATTGTGGGGATGATGATGATGATTTTGTTATACTGTTGTTGTTATTATTCCAAAATCTGACATGAATGGAACATAGAAACTTTTAGAAGAAAAACAGAAGGAATCACCTTTTCATAGCGAACTTAGAAACAGGTGCAAGAGACACACTTTTTGTGTTGGATTTTTAACTGCTATCTTCTTACATTACAGTATTCTGATAAGGCCCTGTACACTCAGCTCTGCTTTTACCGATACATTTTTGATGTGGAGTATGCGATGGATAAAGTGATTACTGAAGATGACAAAGGTAAGTTTAAATTTTTCATTAATTAACTGTGGTTTAATCATAGCTTGTATGATAGAAACTAGACTTACGCATTTGTACTCTTCAGATCTGAACTACAAGGCTATAATCTAAAACAGAAAGTAGAAGAAGGTATGAGTTTAGGAAACCCCTGTAAAAGGAATGTGTTGGATTGAAATTAACCACTTTAAGAATATATTGTGTGTCTCCCCTCTCCTTTTGAAGTGACTGCACTTTGGAAAAAAGTGTTTTTTCTTACATATTTCACAATTAGAGAATTCTCTGCTTGAAGTTTGAAGGACACATCAGCTTCAGCAAACAGATTAATTAAAACATTTGTATACAGTATCTAAACGAAAAGCCAATTAAAACTTATGTTCAACGATTAATATTGAAAAGACACTTTCTATCAGGCAGCAAGTGATGGCAGACGAGAAGCAGTAATGCAATTGTCTACAAAGCTCTCTTAAATACACTAATTAAACTAATGTTAGGAAGATTTTTTTTCTCCCTTCTCTTCTTCCAATTGCCATAACATTTCTGAACTAAAACATTTTCTGAGCGGTAATGGATCCATGGGTGATTTTTGAGGTGACAGAAGAATGTTTCCAAAGGTTAGCTGATGCTTGGCCGACTTGGAATTCTGAATCAAGCCATGTTTGAGGCCCACCATTGAAGGACGTTGCCCACAGAGAGCACTTCCACCGCATCCTCTGTGCCGGCCTGGTGGTGCCTGTGAGGAGAAGGTGCCACCACTGGAGATTCCTATTCGGATCGCTGCTGCGCTGGGATGGCCTTCCGCAGCCCTGCGTGGCGTCACCAGCTAGGTTGCTGGGTGTTGCAAAGAGACTAAATGAAAGTCAGTCTTCCTGAGTGTTACTTTGATAAGCCTTACGTGAAAATGTAGGTAGTGGTACCTCTTAGCTAAAAAATGCTTGAATAAGTGAACAGTCTGCTTTTGGCCTGTTGTATTTGTTTTCCTTCTTTTAGAGGCCCTCTTTTCCTTTCCTGATCCTTCTAAGACAGTGAACTCATTGTGATGCTTGCACTTCAGAATGACTTTGTACATCCATGCAGGTCAGGCTGCATGGCCATCGCAACTTCTGGAAACAGTGGTAACACCTCTATTTTGTTTTAAACTAAGGCAGAGACACCCTTGGTTTTCTTTAGGAAGTCTCTGCTGAATGATCCTTCATCTTAGCACCTTTGTGTGCGATCTTGTGTGCAGTTAATGGCTTCAAGCTGCAACAGGGTAGGTTTAGACTGGACATTAAGGAAAATTTTTTCATGGAAAGAGTAGTCAGACACTGGAACAGGATGCCCAGGGAGATGGTTGAGTCACCATCTCTGGACCTGTTTAAAGGTCCTTCAGTGTGGTGTTGGGGGAAATGGTTTAGGGGTGAGGTGTGCAGGGTAGAGTTAATGGTTGGACTAGATGATCCCAAGAGTGTTTTCCAATCTGAGTGGTTCTATGATCTTTTCTAGGTTGCGTTAATCTTTGAGTATGAGAAACTAGAAATTACATGGTATTTTAAAAGGTGTCTACCCAGTGTATTGAACGTTGAAGCCGTGCATTTGCTGGAAGTACCTCTGCTGATGCTTTCTTGAGTCATCCATGACCTGTTCATTGCTGTATCATATCATTAACTTGTAGTTAAGTAAGGATAGGTATCTTGAAATTTGAGAGTTGGGTTTTTTGTCCTGTCCTTTTGAACCATGTTCATATCTCAGATTCGTGGCATTTTATTTTACTTTAATTTTCCTGTTTTCATTAATTTTGGACTGCTTAATCTCATTTGTAATTTTAGACTACAATGTTAATGAATTATCTCTGAAAAATAGTTTGGTGGCTTCTGCACTGGCATAATTTTGTATCTTCTGCCTTAATCAGAAAATGTTTCTTGGAGCCTCATAATTGGAGAAAGTTCAATAAAATTAGTTTCCAGAGTAATTTCAAGGAGTTGTAAGAACTCTGCTAGGACCTTCTGTTCTCTTGTTCAGTTTATCTTTCAGATAAGATTTTTTTCAAATATCTTTTGGGAGGAAATCATCTTTCTCTTGCTCTAAAATATATGCAGGACCTGAGGAGAATTGTCCATGGCTCTTTGGGTCACCTTTCTATTTCATACATAACCCAGTGTTGTGTTTTCTAGTAATGCATGTTACTGATTTTATATACCTAAGATTGAAATATTTTTCAAATTGAAGTTTTGTTGCACTTGTGAGGTGAAAATTTAGTGAACTCCCTTTCATAATGCAAAGCTCATGTTTATTTTCCCTTGGAAGCCAAAAAATTTTGTTTTCGTGCTATTGTTCACAATCCATTCTGTCCTTGACCTGTGATCAGCATCATTCCTTTTATCAAAAATGGTGGCAAAGTTTTAATTTCATCTTTCTACATCTTTGGTGTTTTCAGCCTCCTCTTTACTTTTTATGTGACTAAGCCACTAATTTACTGTTGTTTTTATTTTGGTTTGGGGAGGTTTTCTGCTTTGTTTTGGGACGTTGTTTTTCAAAGCCTTGCATGGACTTTAGGCGGTTCTACCTTTTATTGCCATTTTTCCTGAGTTTTTAAAGACCAGTTGTTGTTCTTTCATGTAGATGCTGTTTATTCTTAATAACAGGTTTAGGTTGTTACTCATCTTGGAGTACTCTTCTATTAAAAGAAATATTTTTCAGTGTCTAGAGTTTGTGTTTTCCACCATAGTTTGGAAGAATTCATGTCTTCTCTCATTCAGAAACTTGAGACTTCACTACTAGTTCACTTGTGTTTTCTATACTTGCCTCTTCAAAATACTGAACCTTAATTATGGAACAGGTTTTGTTTGTTCAGCTCTTTGTATTGAAGGTCTATACTATTTATTGAAATGAAGTCTAAAATAATAATTGTGAAATCAGTGGGAGTTCAGAAAGACATTCAATCTGCTCCCTTTCCCTGCAAGAGGATCAATACCATAGTCTACTTTTTAAAGACAGGCTAAATTTAAAAAACATCTGGTGTAGCAGGTTCTACAACATGTCATGTTTTACAACTAAATTCTTCTGGTGCTTCACTGTACTTACTATAGAGACCTCTTTATATCGAAGATGAATTTTGCTTTCTAAAACTTATTCCATGCACAATGGGTGATAGAATATTTTCTTTCTGTTAGAGTTTTACATATGTAAAACCTATATGCTATTGTTTTAAGTCTTTCAACTACAAACCTTAATTTTTTTGAGAAATGGGGAAAGTTTCCCACTTCTCTGCATGTTTGTTGTGGGATTTTTTTCATATGTCAGATCTATCAGAGTGGAATACAGCAAAAGGATTAATTAACATGTTTAGCAGACCGTTCTGTTTATTAATACCAGTATTTTGTTTACAACATTTGCAACAACACTGTTCATTTATGTTTCACTTGTGATCTGAAATCATTGTATACTGTTATTGGTCCATTTTTTCCCTGTAAGAGTCAAAAATAAGCTGGTTGATCTATATGATGCTTTATTGTTTCATTGACTGGTGAGGTTGGCTGTCAGTTACACCGTTCAGGAATATCTGGATTATATAGTTCTGTGTCTTTAGTCCTATTATTAATAGTAGTGTTTATCTTCCAAGCACATATTTCCATTCACCTGGAAGTTTAAAGTCTGTCGGGACAATACAGTTTAATGTGCTAACATTGTGATACCATGCAAAGTTCTTGGGTTTCCACCACACAAAGTGAAATTCTGAGGTTCTTCACTGTTTCTAAATCAAGAACTAATGCACAGTTAGTATCTGGTCAAAAAACAACTTAATTTTCGCTATCACTGTGCCAAAACTCCTAATTTACAGACACCAAAAGGGCTGGTTTTTTCCGAATTATTTTTTTTAATCAGGAAAGGAAGAAGTCTTCCATTTTGGCTAATAACATACTCAGAATGTTTGCAGCACTTTCATCCACTTAGTTTTTCAAAGCTGGGTTGTGGCTTTAGTCAGCCATTGCTACTTAGGTGAACCATCAGAGCAGTAAGAAGCAGCAGGAGTAGCAAAATAGTAGCATCTGTTCATTTGGATGAAAAAAGGATAGGTAAACTGTGATTTTGAACATGTGATGTTTAAATACAGGAATATGCTCACTCTGTATGCCTTAAATTCAGTAATGGAAACCAACATATTCTTATGGCTATGTCATCAGGAGATCAAAATAGAGTGTAGTAAGCTTTGTATCATTATTTCATTCAAATATTGGTATTGTTAAATATTCAAAGATATTACTGTTTTCATTTTGCTTCTACAGTAAAATGAAAACCTTTAAAAATGAACAGAAGTGGAACCCACGCAGATGTCTTTACTTCAGTTCCCCCTTCTGACGTCAAACAAAAGTCTTCATGGAGGAGAAGAATGCTGCAGTCTCCTTATTCACAATGACTGCAGCATTATTCCAAAAGCATTAATATCACTGAGGTTGTTTATACTGCTGCATTTTTTTTAGAGAAATAGATTTCTGGTCATAAGATTTTTTTCTGTTCCATACTGTAGAATGGGACTGAAAGCCACCATCTTTCCACTGTCTCATTTCTAGAGAGGAAAGGTCACAGATGTTCACAAGGCATTTAGGTATTTCAGGGATAGAAACAGCAAAAATGCTGTGGCATGATCTTTCACAGAATATTTTCAACTATTGAGCCCATGGTTATTGGATTCCAAACAGTCTGGGCATATCTGCTTGATGAGTAAGCAGAGAAAGTGAGGATGCAGGAAGGATAACTTTGGGAAAAGGGGTTAAATGTTCCTGTTTGTTAGGAAGACAGACATCTTCAAAGTATATGCCACTTTGTGGAAATAGAATATAATTGTTTTCATCATATACTTATAGACTGTGGGTCTGTAAAACCAAATGCACATTCAGAGGATAATTTCACACCGCTGTCACAGCTTCATGTATGCCTCGCTCCAGCGTTCCATGCAAGCACCAGAAGTGCCTAGTTTGTTTTAGAGATGAAAAAACTGCAATATTGCGCTGGGAAAAATGAAACTCTTCTAAGCTGCATGGCCTAGACAGAAAACCATAACATTCAGCTCTGAATATTTGTGTGAATCTTACAATTCCAGTGCTGGATGTTTTTCCCTCAGTATGTTCATAACTTGATGTGCCAAGTAGCAGTTTGAAGTGACTATTTTTTTAATTTTATTTTTGTATAACTCTTTGAAAGCAGACGGTTTGTAATTGGGACGTTAACATTGCTGCTTGTCAGTGTGGTTTAGTGTCTGTCCTCCTCTCAGCTGGTGACAGTGGTGAGACCGAGGGAGGGATGCTGACCGCAACTGGGGCTGAAAGGATGGGCCAGGGCGTGGAGATCTCCCTGATCCGAGATACAGTGCGGAGGGAGGTTCAGTCAGATAAAGGCAGAGGAGAGTAGATGTGAGATGCAGCTGGAAGGCTTGTTTTATGTGTGAAGCTGGTGTAACGAAATGGAGACTTCTGGCATCAGAACAATTTGCCGCTTTTTTTTACCAACATACAGGCAGGAAGACTACAAAAAAGTCCTTGTTGCAATAAATAAGAAAGGGGATATCGTCATCCACGTGCGCTTTCCAAGGGAAGATAAGGAGAAATCATATAAATAACCTATGTGTGTATGCATTTATTTTTAAAATGGCAGCAGCTGAAACTTGGCATATCTCTTTTCAGAGAGTACAGTTAAACAAAGCGTTGTTGTTTGCATCACATCTCCAGACACTATCACTAGGACTTCAGTTCACTATAGTGATCTTTACATCCAAGCAAAGAAATGCTTCTCTGCACACTTGCTGTCAAGTACTTTGTCTTCCAATCATGTTGTTTCAAAGAGATCGTAAAATAATAATTTTCAGGAATTTAATCTTTTGAGTATATCTTCAAAAGCACTTGTTCATTTTTCCTTCATGTGTTGTTTTGAAGAGGAATATTTCTGAACTTTTTTTTTTTTTAAATTTGAGTCACCGTTTCTTGAGTGTTTTTAAATCTCACATTGTGGAAAACAAGAACTGTTAAAAATTATTCACTCTAGGTTTTCTGGGCCTTCTGAAGTAATGTATGAGCAGTTAGCTGATCTTTAAATCTTACAGTATCTTCCCATAATGATCATACCTTTTTTTTACTGCTAGTTAGATATTTTTAACGTCTTCAGTATAACTTCTTCCCCATTCTATTTCTGTTCATGTGGTCTTTTTGTTAAACCTACAAAACCTAAGTAAACCCCATTACCCTGTGCATTTTTATAACGCTTTCTCTGAGAGCAAAAGTTCGTGAGCTGAGACACCTCTCTTGGAGTTACGAATTGTTATTTTCTTTGCTTATAAATGAAATAAATGAAAATAAAGAGTTAAAACAATTATAATATGTCCACATTATGGGAATGTGTAGCATGACAAGAGTGCATTTACTGTGGCTCATACTGCTAATAAACGGTTTTGATTAATGAAGACTTTCTTTCCTTGCACATTAATATAATGCTGCAGGTGGGATGAAATAGTGGCTTAACTAACTTCTGACTCCTAGTGAATTGGAATGGTTATTTGACCTCTTCAAGTAAAATCAGATTTCTTTTTTTGTGTGTGGCAAAAAGTGAACAGAAATACCTTCTCATTTGCACTTGAGGCTGTCTTTCCTACTGAAGTATATAGATACATAATAACTTGATACATGTAACCCATGCGGCAGTGTGCTCCCTCTCATGTCATCTGCCTCCCCTATCAGTTCTCTTGCAAGTTTCTCTAAACAGAAAATGTTTTTTAAAGCTTCTTTTTCTTGACTGTATCTGTTTTACCTGCAACCCTTTGACATTTTTCTTAGAGACCTTTATCTGTTTTGTTTCGTCTTTGTTAATGAAGTTTGGGGTTGTCTTTTAATGGAGGACAGTTCTGTTTTTTAATGCAAGTCAGAAGTGGCAGGGCTTCTTTTAATGACTACTGCTTCTCATGGTGGCAAGGTCTTTTCTCTAGTGAAAAATGTAAGACTAACATATTTTTCCTTTTGGAAGACCCATAAGTTTGATGGATCTGTCAGCGTTCTCAAAAATCTTCTGACACTGATGATAATTTTTAAAAAATTATTGTAGTAGAAATTGTAAATATAAGCAATTTAACTCTGTATAATCCCTTTAGTTTACATGTGCCTGAACATTAGAAGGATAATGTAAAGCTAAGGCTTTAAAGAGAATTTTAAAAGATACAATTATCTGTACGATTTTTAAGTCTCGTAAGAAATGTATTTTAGAACTTGCCAGTGATGGCTCATAATCACTTTGATATTTTGAGGAAAATGGTAGCTTTAAACAGATGATACAGAATTTATTTTTAAAAATGTATTGTGCTTATACAGTTGATGGCTTTTATTTCCATAATGTTTTTTACTACATAATTATACATCTTAATTACGTAATTACCGTCATAATTATTATGTAATTACATGTAGTTCCACTAATTACAAAATCAGGAAGTGTAATTATCTACTAAAAACTTTCTGAAATCTTATTTGTTCACTAGAGATTATTTAAAAGACCAGTGACCTACTGAAGTTGATGCACAGTGCTGTACATAGTACCAGCTCGCTTTTTCCCTTTCTTCATGGCCAGTACAGTTTGAGCAGGTTGTGGAAGGACTTTGACGTCTTTAATTATGATTTCCCTTAAAATGAGACTGGAAGCCTTGACTGAATTGCCTGCAAATTTGCAGCATCTAAATTTTTGTCACTGATACCTTATACCTTTAAATTTAGAGATTCTGTAGCTGAACTTACAGAAAGTTGTGTAGTTTCAGTTAACACTTTTGTAACTTTATTATTTGTATTTTAGTTGAAGATACCTGGTCCAGGTATCCTGTATCAGCTATAAAGATGTTTGGAAAAGTGTTTGTTATGGCCATGTGTATGTGGAGTGAAGCCCTTACTCCAGAAAAGATAGGGGAAATACAGGTTATTTCTCATGGGCCAAGGATTTCTTTTATTGAGTAAATATTTTTTAAATGTGTATACCAATGCACATTCCTGTCATGCTGATTTATTACTTACTATTGCACATACTTGGTTATAAATTTCTTTAACTGTGCAGTATGAAACCAGAAGTGGTTTATTGCATGTTAGAGAAGAGAAAATACATATTCAGGACATTTTATGGTTCTTTTGTCCTGATATTTTATTAAAACTTGGCAGATAGAAACTCTGTTTTCTATATATTAAATAATTCATGTGCTACCTCCAATAGATTGAATGAAAAGGATATTGTATAGTGTTAGGTTTGGTAGGTTTTTTTATTCTGCAACGCTGTGATGCATCAAAATGACATCAGAAGTACAAAGCTTTCTCTCCATTCATCATGACAGCAAGCATGCATTTATTATATCACAGTATTAAAGCAAACCACCAAGGGGAAAACACCTTCAGTAACAGAAAAAAAGAATTCATGTGAAAAGGATGATGTAAAAAAAGAAAGTGATCGCAATCTGTGATGCTGATAAAGAGGAAAAAATGTAAACTCAGTGTCAGAAGGGAAATGGTGAATAGAAACATGAAGAAAAGGGATGACTGGAATATTGAAATTTCTGTGGAACGCCTCTAGACTTGATACTGTGTTGCACATGTATCTGTTTATCATTCTTCTGTGCTTATCACATAAGGCAACAATTTTACTGTATACTTGTCAGAAGCTGTTTCACAGTCCCAAACTTGGCCTGGGTCTGCAGGTGATGTGAATCTGTCATCTTCTTGACATTGAATATAATTACCTCAACTTGGATTTGCTAGGCATACGGATTCTAAGGAGAATTTGTCTCCAAACCAGTGTGAATTATATTGACCTTTAAAAGAAACACTGAGATGCTGTTTGTGAACACAGACTGTGGAAACAGGATCCTTACTTGATCTCCAAGATGTAAATTAATGCTGCAAATAAAATTATTTTAATTATTATACTTACTGAGGTATAATAACTGCACAGGAGACATTTCTTTTGAAATATCTTTCTGTATCCCTAACAAACAAAAGGATTTATATCAAAGACATGAAAATGTAGTTATGCTCTTTTCTCTAAGAAGTGAATGGGTATAAATTGTTCTCTTTATTAAGGACTAGAAGGCTATGGAGAGAATAGCATAATGGAAAATATTTGGTTTATTCCATGGAGTACACAAAAATGGTGCATGATATATGTACAAAAATGCAGCACAAGACGGAGAATTATCTAAATGCAGCTTAAATTTAGTTATTAAATCAAAAAATACTTCCCTGCATAAAGAAATACTAGATTTTTGTCATTGCTCCATCAGAAAAATGTGACTGTGTCAACCAATCCAGACTGATCTGGGTGGGGAGGGAGCAAAATTGAGCACTTGAAGCCGTGGGCATCGCTGCCATGAAAATAAAGAGTGCACAAGAGCTTGTTTGGAGTAGGTGTTTCAGAAAAGCACATGTGAGCACAGCCACTACCTCATTGCCTCGCCAGCTGAGCCTCCACCTGCATAGCTTTTGTGTCCCTCTCTCAGCAAAGCCACGCTCGTCCCATGACAGAGTGGCTCTGGGAGTCTTGAAGAGAGAGAATTTTCCCCAGTTATTTTGAGGATCATCTCTTCGTAAGAATCCAACTACCAGATTTCCCATTCCAGGGTAGCGTAGTTCCGGATTGTTCTTTTGGCAAGAAATGAGTCTTGTGTGACAGGCCAAAGTGTGGCTCATTCTTGAAGGAAAAAAACAGAGCAAGATGTTCTTCTGTCCTGGCTTGTCCCTCTTCCGGGAGGGGGCCGAGATGGGAGGGGCGACTGGTCAAGTTAGAGAGTTCTTTGTTTATTTGTGTCTATCAGAAAGGAGTTTGGAAGAATCCTGCCAGGATTACAACTGTCAAACACATATCAAAATGTTTTCCTATCTTATATTATTTAACTCGGAATATAATAATGTAATTATTTTGACATGAAAACGTTACGTACTGTGGTATTTCCACTTATCTTTAAATAGACGTTTTTCACTTTGTGAGAGATGCATGCAATAAGACAAAACAAAAAATGAATAAAAAGGAATGAGTGACAGCCTAAGCTAGTTTATTTAGATGATAAAAACAAATAATATTTGACATTAATAGAATTTTGCAGACTTGGAATTAAAACATTCAGCTACTTATGGTATTGTTTTATATTTCCAGTGTAACCATACATGTTGCCTAAACAGCCAACAGAACATAACAGTAGCACAGTTATCAGATAATATTTTTCTCAGAAATGGAGTTACATATTTTGGGGGGAGGGCAAAGGAGCATTAAAGGGAAATTTTAAAATATGTATTATTTTTATACTGTCAATAAATCATATATGTGTGGTCACCTTAAATTGAACTTCTTCTGGTTATTTTTTTTTCCTTAAGCTGAGCCTGTAGTTCAGAACATTATTAATGAAAAATAATTAGTGGTAGGTGACCAAAACAAATATAATTAACATAGTAGCTAAGAGCGTTAGCTACCATGCCTTTGAACAGTGATGGTGAAGTCTAGCAATCAAGACCTTGATGTGGAAAACTATTATTATCTCATCCTTTACATTTTGCATTGTACAGTAATCAGTGGATTTGGAATTGGTTATCATGCATGCAGTTTCGTGGTAACTTGACACATAGCTCAGTTGTTTCAGATATTACTTAATTTATGAAGTCAGAAGTGTAGCTTCTTGGTTGGAAACAAGTATGTCCATAGTTTTGCAAAAACAGCAGATGTGGGTACATAAAATGCATGCATTTGGTGAAGGACAACTGCTGCAACTCTTACTGATAGTTGCATTTAAAGAGAAAGAAAGAAAGAAAGAAAAATGAGTTCTTATCTGAAAGTTTAGTTTCTGAAAATCTGGATGCAAGTTTAAAAACAGTATTTCCATTTGGTCCATTTCTGTTCTTGAAAGATTTATCAGCTGTTTAAGCCATACTTCAAATACCACAATGATGCAGTCAGCCATACAGGTGCCCTGGTTCTAAGGACACAGAAAAAAAAAAAATTTGTCAGTGCTTCCAGAAAAGGGAAACAGTGATATTATTCAGAAATTACAGTGAAGTGTACATGCCTTCTTGAACTGTTGAATATGAGCTGATGTCTCTGCTTCGTTTTGGTCTTATTGTATTGCTGTGGCAAATTTTTAACATGAGAAGTGTCTGGTCAGGAGTTCCTGTTTGGACAAAACATGCATTTATTTTCAGTATTTAGTCTTACAAACATATGAGCATGCCTGTGGGTTTTTTTAAGTGAGTAACAAGAAGATTGATTTTTGTTCTATTATGCCATTTGGCAGTTGTGATTTTTGATGCATGGGTGTATTCTTACTCCTACTGATGGGTACCGATACTGCACTGAGCCATGGAGTGCAGGTAACTAAAATGTGACTCGTTTTAAGCTGTCTCTGCAGCACCCACTTTTGCCTGTGGCATCTGTGGGTCTTGGCTGCAGCTCTCACCACTTCTTCATTTCCAGGTATCTCTGCTGCCCTGGCAAAGAGTGCTCACTCTCGCTCACCTAGGTCCTGGGTTTGCTCAGCTCTTCCAACATGAAGATATGTTTCATGAAGCAAAGATACTCCTCAGTGAAAAGGAAGAAACAGTCCAAGTTACAGCAGCTGCTGTAAAATGTTTGTCTTAAACTCTAGTGTAGTACCTAAAACGTAGTACAAGAGCGGGTTTGATGGCCCGTCACCTGCAGTCCCAAAGCATCACTGCATTTTTCCTCCTTTCATTCCTATTAACAGCTTTTTAGGGAGGAAAATACAATCATCATCGTTATTGTGATAAACCATGTTCTTAGCATAATTCAATTTTGTATATACTTTTGTTGTACAAATGGAGTTCTCTTGCAGACTGGGAACTACAAATGGCACTCCAGAAAAAAGATGCTGTTGAACTTAGAATTTTTAATGTGTAAGACTTTCCAGAAGTGTGGGTGCTTTGTTTCACCACCTGGGTCTAACTAAGAGAGGCCCAGGGAATGCCTGAAGGTCAAACAAGCTTTTCATCATAAAGCAAAGCTCTCTAGTACAATGTGTCCCAATTATAAAGATAATATAAATCAAACCAATGACAAGCCTTTTATATAGTAAGAAGCCACCTTATCTTTTCAGTGATATATGTTGCCTTTAAGAAAGAGAGTGAGTGGTGCATTAGGAAAATGAGCTGTGGTAGGCAACAGCAGCAAGCTCAGGAATGAAGGGGAGGTACATGTAAAAGTTTTCCTCCCTTTAGAGGAAATCAATCTCATGCTTTGCTTTGATAGATGCAAAGTGGGGAAAGGAGCGAACAGAAGATACTTCATCTTTTCATGGGTAGGATTTTCTACTCAGCCGTAGATGATCCATCACTTGATGTGCCTCTCAAAGCAGTGTGTGTATGGTTATATTTGAGACAAAATTTGTCACTTGCACTACATGTGCAAGTGAGGTCCTAGGATTGGTGAGAGCTCAGTACTCCTAAAATATGAAATGCCTCAAAAAGCCAAAGAGTCACAATTCAGTGAAGTGACCCAAGAGGCTGCATAATACATCTCCCGTCTCTACTGACAATGATGATGTGCTTCAGTAAGATTTTCTGGTGTCAAGACTGTAAGAAGGGACATTTTGTATGAACACAAGAGAGGCGAGATCCACTTCTGCACAGAAGATACCAGTTCAGTCTTAGCAGGAGTATCGTAGAATGTTTTGGGTCAGAAGGGACCTTAAAAAGATCATCCTGTATCACAGAATGGTCGAGGCAAGGAGGGACCTCAGGAGATTGTCTAGTCCAACAGTCTGCTCAGAACAGGATCAGCTACAGCAGGTTGCTGAGGGCCGTGTCCGTTTGGATTTTGAGCATTTCTATGGATGGAGACTCCAGAACTTTTCTGGGCAACTTGTTCCACCATTTGACCACCCTTACAGTAAAAAAAAAGGAATATGTTGTGTTTAACCAGAATTTCTTGTATTTCAGTTTGTCCTCACTGCCTTTCATTCTGTCGCTGGGCATCACAGAGAAGAGTCTTGCTCCATCTTCTTTACTGCCCATACAGGTGTTTTTATAAATTGATAAGGTCCCTCACCTTGAGCTTTTTCTTTTCCAGACTGAGCAATCCTAGCTCTCTCCGCCTTCTCCTGTGTGATGGATGTGTCAGTCCCTGTAATTATTTTTATAGCCCTTTGTTGGACTTACTCCAGTAAGTCCATGTCTCATTCTGGAGAGCCAGCACTGGACCCAGCACTCCAGGTGTGTCTCAGGGCTGACCAGAGGGAATGGGTCATCTCCCTCAACTTGCTGGTGATGCTTTGCCTGATGCAGCCCAGGGTGCTGTTGGCCTTTGCTAGGAGGGCTCATTGCTGACTCATGTTCAGCTTGTTACATTTGGTTCTTTTACTGTCTGCTACCAAGTGCTGGTAGCAGAGAAAACTCCCTGCAAAGGAATGCCCTTCATCTCCACTGACTTTGAGGTTTCAAAGTTCAAGCATTTGTAATGTGAATGTATCGGGCTGTGCTCCACTGTGTAGTGAAGAGAATTGGACAGTTACAGAATGTGGCTTATCTAATCTTATCTGCACTAGACTGGTTTGGATCACACCTGAGAAAAGCCTCCTCTTTGCTTCATTGGTTATGAAGCAGTATTCATGAAAAAGTTACACCAGAGACATAGTCTGTGAAATCACCATGCTAGATGTCAAATGTGAAAAAATGTTATGTGCAGCACTCCAGTTGCCTCAAGTTTTTTCATAAAATAATAAAAAAATACAGTTACAATGTCCAATGACCAAAGCAAAGTTGGAAGAGCATATTGCTCTGAAATAAATGACTTCTGCATCCCAGAATAACCTGTTTCTAAAGTATACACTAGCTAATTGTCAGGACTTGGGGACTAGTCACAAATGTTAACCTCGAGGAGGCAGAATGCTTTAACTCACACCACTTCTTCAGAAAAGTCTTATCTTGAAGTCTGCAAATCAGCCTGTTATAAATCACTTTCAGAACAGAGTTCTGGCTTCTGTGACAGGAGCAGGCTGTTGTTTTGTTCTATTTGTAGAGAAGCAGAGGGTGTAATTCTTCTAAGCCCCTGGTATTTTTCAAAGGTACAAATCTAGAGACTAGACTTCTTGTATGAGGTCGTTTGGAAATTAATTTACAATCTTCAAGGTGAACAGCTATTATCTATTAATAGCTATTCTTTACTCACAAAAGATTTTAGCAGTTAAAAGCCAACTCCATCAACCTCTGCTTTTTTGTATTCAGTAAATACAGGGATTTTGATAACTCCAGATGAAGTTATCCCAAGGAGGAGTTTAATATTCTACAGATCATAGCACATAATCTTTCTTTCTTTCTGCCTGAATGTCAAGCATGAAAAAGGAAAAAAAAAAAGAAAAAAAATACATTTACAGAGTTGATTCCAGACAGACATTTAAAATACATTTCCTTATAACAGAGAAGCCTCAGATAATTCATTATTTTACTTGTAGACCCTTTTTAAGTAGGATGGAAGACAAAAGACATGCACAGATTTGTAAGCGTATCAAGTTAGTTCACTAAGATCAAAGGCTATCTCTGCATGAGGGACTTTGCACATTCTCTTCCAGATCAGCTGCAACATCAAGGACAGGAAAACCTGCAAAGCATTTTATTTGCTATGTGTTCAGTCTCCTGTCATCTGCTAATGCAGTCTTTGTCAGAAAGTACTTAGTGTTGTGGTACCCAAGTAACCTGCTTCCCTCTTCCACGTCCATTTTTCTGCTGAATACTTATCTCTTATATTCCTGTTCAAATTGCTGACTCTTCACAAGTTGGAGATGGCCAGCAGACATGCTTCCCTGGGAGAGGAAGGTGACCAGTGTATTGACATCCCAGTAGTGGGGCTGGTTGCGTCAATGGGGCAGAGTATGTTGTTGTGTCCCTGACATATTATTGGCAGCTGAGCCTGTGATCTCTCACTATTTACGTTCCATTGAAGGGTAGGATAGAGAGTATAAATTCTTGTAGATCATATGGATGGGCGTCTTCAAAAAAGAAAGAATTTGCTGACCCCTGTATCAGAATAGCTGCAGGTGTGTGTTCTTTTCTTGTGATGAATTAGGAGGGTTCAGGAGAAGCACACAGGGAAAAACAGAAAAAGTTGTTTTAAAAATTTAAAGTGTTTCCACTTTCTCGTGAAATTGGGCAATGTGTTAAAACAGAAAAATGCGTTTTTGAATGTGACTGTATGCGAGGTTAGAGTAGGAATGCTATTCATGAGGGCTGAACCCTGGTGATACTTCATCTTCTCAACTGCGTTTCCCCAGTGTTGCAAGTTAAAGTTGCCAGGGAGTAGTTTGGTTTGTGAAAAGCTTGCTTTTCTTGAAGTTTGCCCAAGTTGCCTTTCTGAAGAGGGTATAAGCTTCAGCATGAGTGGACAGCAGTTGGCTTTCCGTGTGCATTTTGTGAAGTATGACTAATTATTTATTGGTTTCCCTCGTCTTTGGTGAAGTCTAATTAAACTAGGAACAGGTGACACAAGTTTGCCAGCAATGGCTTCTTTTGATCCCCAGTTAATCTCATACCTGTGAAGATCACTGTACTGAAAGTGTTCCCTTGCAGTGAGTGTGCAGGACCATGACAAGGGTTGGTAGTTGTGGAGTATTTCAAGTCTTGTCACTCTCTGTCATGTGACAGAGAAGATAGCCCTCTGAAGATACACACACTGAAGCATGTGTTGAGATGTGTTTTGTATATCGTTTGCACTGTTAACCTACAGATTTTTTAAACCAACATCTGTAAAACAGTGGGTACTAGGGAACTGGATGTTTGTGGCCCCAGTTACTAGTGGTAATGAACATCAGGTGACTAGCACCAACAACTCATGAAGGCAGCTATTCTTCTGAGAAAGTTTGACTCTATGATGCACAGAAGTTTTCTAAGGGGGAATAAGTACTTATTAATGATTAGTCTGACAAGAAAAAATGGAAAAGTTAAACTTTAAAATGATAAAGGAAAAAAATGATTTTTTGTTGGATGTTTTTTATTCTGTATTGCTAAACCACATGAGTGTATCGAAGAAGAGCAGTATGTTGGCAGTTTCTTCTATTTTAATACATAGCTTGAAGGTGCATAGACAGCTGCTATATAGCTATAGATGTATGTACCTACAGATATGGGTCCCCTGCAAGCAACTGTCACGTTATTTTGATGATGATGTTCTAGAGGATGATGTAAGACTCCTGTGAACATGGTCTGAAAAAGTCCTGTGTTGAGCAGCCATTCCAGAAATTTATCGAAGCAGCCAGGTTCTGTGGGATTTTTTCTGGAATCATGAATATGACTAAGAATTATATATTCATCTTGCTCTTCAGTCAGATAAACATTTAATTTAAGGTAGGCAGGGGTTTATTAAATGTTTTTGGGTTTGGAATATAAGATGTTGTTCCCTTTCCCAATAGAAAGGAGATAGACTTTTTTTGATCTTTCCTTTTATTCCTGGTTCTTTGGGGATCTGTTTTGCCTCCTAATGTGTAAAGTATTGTGTGGGAAGTAGGTGAAGGTGAGTAACATTGAAAATGACAGTGAGTTAGATCTGAGACATTTGAGACTGTCACAAAAGCTCAGATTTTAAAAATGCATTGTAATGTTGATATGTAACTAACAGTCTACAGTTTAACTGGGGATAAAGATAGCTGCTGGTATCAAATACTTGAATAAAAAGTCATGAGTAAGTTGTGCCAAGTGTTTATTGAACGTAGATTTATCTGTTATTATTTCAAGCCTTTTGGGGTGAAATACCCCACCTGGTGGTTTTTCTTTGACCAAGGGTATGGGGTTTGTAGTTTAATCATAAGCAAAATAAAGCAACGGTATTCTGGCCACGTGCTTCAGCCAAAACTAGATCCTAAGTGGCATTTTTATTTTGTTTATAGTTGATCTTCAGTGCAGCAGCAGATGCTTTAGTCTGTTGTCATCTCCCCTGTTTTAGTGACTGTTTTTGACAGAGCAATTTGCTTTCAGGTGTCTTGCTTTACTTTTGTGTATGCTGTCCTTACGCCTGATGTTGTGGGAAAGTCATTTCCTCAAATCGGCAATGGTAGCGATTTGAGTAAGTAAGTGGCAATTGAATTCCAAGTCTTCCTACAGTGCTGATGTGCTGATATACCAGATCATCATTCTCCAGGAAAGGCTTGTCTACCAGTCATCTCCTGTTACAATCTAAGATATGTTTTGGATAATTCTGCTTGATTTGAAGCGCTTTCAAAAATTTCTTCTCATGCAGATGCTAATTAGTGACTGACTGAATGGATGCAGTCTGGTAAGGTGCCGTTCCATTTGTGAGTTAGTTTCAGTCTCATTAATTTACATCTGGTTTCAGTAGCTTCTGGAAATTTTTTCTCGGCCAGGGAAAAATGTGCAGCCTCCAGGACCAAAATCTGCAAAGCTAAGGTATAGCAAGCCTGACAGATAAGATAGATAAGACAACATTGCTCTCAGTATTTTTTGAGCGGAAAATAATGAGACCTGTGTATTTTTAATTATGTGAATTACATGGGAGCTTGTTCTGCTTTTGAAAGTGTGTATTCTTTGCATATGACAGGCTTTATACTAACTTATTAGTAATCTGGGGACTTATTTGATTGCAGTCAAATATGCATATTTAATATGTGCAAGAGCTCATAAAATCCATTTAAATATGAAATACAATTGAAACACCTCATAAAGAGTAGTCAAACCTACAAAGTCAAGTTACAATGGGTTATTGCTGTTAACACACCACCCAACTGCACTTTTTTATTAGATATTTGACCTTTCTATTTGAATTTTCTGGCTTTTGTGGTTTTAAGCAATAACTAGATGTGTAAGATGCTTTTACTAGGAGAATTCCTTTCCACTATCCTTTTTTTTAATACTGCAGAGCTTTAAATAATTTTGAATATTTTAAGAGTTTCTGGTTGTATGAAAAACGATTAATTGCTTTTGAAAGCAGGCCATGTTACCAGCTGTTGATAGGTCTGCTTACATCTCTTTTCAGTGTTTTTGTGAACAACTGATCAAATTAGATTCGGCACTCTTGGCTTGTGGTGATTTTAAATTGAAATGGAATATATTAAAGCAGCCAACCACGCTGATTATATTGCAAGCCTCATTTAATTTCATACATTCACACATTATCGTGAAAAGCAGGATTTTTTGTGAATGCGTGATTGTGGCTGTACCTTTAGTGACTCCAAAGGTCATCTGTAATCGGTGCATAATTTATTAGTGTTAGATATCCGATTTCTGAAAGCACGTTCTACATGTACTACATGTACATTAAAGGTGGAGAGCAAAAAAATCAAATTGTTACCATTTCACTGATACGCTGTTCTTGGTACCATCCAAGTCCTTACTGGTCAGCAGGCCGCTGCATTAAACCTTCGTACATAATTGGACAATTGTTATCTGTAGATCCCAGAATTGTCTGTTCTGAAATACTGAGGCACTGGAGCATACATTAGACATTATAGAGATGGCAGTGTGCTGTTATGAAGGTGTTTCTTCTTCTGGGTTATCAGGTTTCGATGTTCTCCTGCAGTGTTCACAATAATAGAATATGTTTCTTAAAGATTTTCCTCACGTTTTATTAACTGGCACCTACGGGAAGCTTGGTAGAATCTTCTAGTTGAGAGTCAGTAGAAATGCTAACAGGATGAATTTCTGCACAAGCTCCCTGTATGCCTCTCTTTACTGTTATATTTGAAAATAAAACTCTCTGTTATTCCCCTGTACTTGCTCAGATGTAAATGTCCTGAAAGTTAATATTGTGAATATTTGGTGTTTGCAAAGTGGGATCAGTTAAATTCACGTTTCAAAGCAAATTTTTCAGATTTGCACATAGCTTAATGTGAAAGAATATTAGATACACAGAAGCTTTCAAGAGAAATTCTTGCATTATTTTTGAAAAATACTGCATAGGCTTTTAATGTAATTTATGCACAGAAAAATTACCACTTATTCTAGCATTTTGAAAATATTTTACAGTGCTGTATGTATTGTATTTATGTTCTCTGCAGTCCTGCAGAGAATGTGGGGGTGTTGGTGGATAAAAAAAATCAGTGTAAGCCAGCAATGTGCGCTCACAGCCCAGAAAGCCTGTTGCATCCTGAGCTGTGACAAGAGAAGGGTGGCCAGCAGGTCCAAGGAGGTGATTCTCCCTCTCTACACTTCTCTCATGAGACCCCACCTGCAGTGCTGTGTTCAGCTCTGGGGCCCTCAGGGTAAGAAAGACACGAGGCTGCTTGAGCAGGTCCAGAGGAGGGCCTCGAAGATGGTCAGGGGTAGGAGCACCTCTCCTATGAGGACAGGCTGAGAGAGTTGGGGTTGTTCAGCCTGGGGAAGAGAAGGCTCTGAGAAGACCTTATAGTGGCCTCCCAGTACCTGAAGGGGGCCTACAGGAAAGCTGGGGAGAGACTGTTTACAAGGACATGTAGCCACAGAACGAGGGGCAATGGTTTTAAACTGGAGCAGGGTAGATTTAAGTAAGACATTAGGAAGAAATTCTTCATAATGGGGATGGTGAGACACTGGCATAGGTTGCCCAGAGAAGTTGTGGAAGGCCACTCCCTGGAAGTGTCCAAGGCCAGGCTGGATGGGGCTTTGAGCAGCCTGGTCTCATGAAAGATGTCCTTGACAGTGGGGGTTGAACTAGGTGATTTTTGAGGTTCCTGCCAACCCAAACCATTCTGTGATTCTGTGCATGACTGTTTCCTTTTCTAGAAATCCTTTGGGAAAGTAGTAGGTACACCTTAGTGTCTGGATAGTGATTACTAATCCAGGGAAAAGTCAAGGCATTGGTCACTTGGTCTTTATCTGGATGGCACCAGCACTGGGTCAGGCTGGTGTTCCTCTCTGTTAGCTTAGTCCCTTGATTTACCAATAGCCAACTGAATCTGAAACAAGTGTTTCCTTAAAAGGTTACTGTGATAACATGATCAAATCTAGGTTTCATGCTCAACAACTTAAAGTTAACAACAGTGTTTTCCCTTTAATTCAAGTATGTATTAATTTAATACCTTTTGAAGCAGAACCACCACAGTGGCTTTTGTGGCTAAAAGGTCAGAGTTAAACTCTCAGAAACTTTTAGTTTCTGCCTCTAAGAGACCCATAAGCAAGAAATAAAACCTAAAAGGAGTTACCTTAGAATACTGGTTTGTAAAGTCAATATGCCCCATACATGTATTAAAGGGCAACATACATGTATTAAAGGGCAACAAGGCTTGTGGGAGGTCTGGAAAACATGCCCTATGAAGAGCGGCTGAGGGCACTGGGTTTGTTTAGTCTGGAGAAGAGGAGGCTGAGAGGAGACCTTATTGCCCTCTACAACTACCTAAAAGGAGGCTGTAGTGAGGCTGGTGCTGGTCTCTTCTCTCTAATTACTAATGACAGGACAAGGGGAAATGGCCTCAAGTTGCGTCAGGGTAAGTTTAGATTGGATATTCGGAGGAAGTTCTTTACTGAACGAGTGGTGAGGCACTGGAACAGGCTGCCCAGGGAGGTGGTGGAGTCACCAACCCTGGAGGTGTTTAAAAAAAAGTAGATCTAGCACTTGAGGCTATGGTGTAGTGGTTAGGTATGCTGGGATGAAGGTTGGACTAGATGATCTTCAGAGGTCCCTTCCAACCCCTAACATTCTGTGATTCTGTAAAGGAGCTATAGCCTTTCTGTCACCCATAGAGCATCAGATCTCACAAGTTGTGAGTTGCTTGGAGTTTTCTGAATAACTTCATTGTCTCCAGTGGGGTCTTGTGGTTGTTTATCAGTTGTCTCCATAGATGTTACAGCTTAAGACTTTGATTTTTGTCACCAGACTTCAATTTAAGTTGCATTCAAAATCCTTACTCAGCTATTTCGTACAAATCCGTTGTCGGAATAAATTGCATCAGTGATGTACCTGACATATCTAGATGCTGTCTACTGACTTCCTCAAAAAAAGCAATACTGCTTTGGTTTTTTGTTGTTTTAAAGTCTGTTTTGTTAAGAAATGCTGTGGTCAAGAAGAGAGTAAAGCTAACATCTGATTAATATTTCCTTTTACATAAATACCAAAACAAAAGCCATGATATTCAGATATTCTAATAAATCATCTTAGTGGCCGAGTATAATTTATCTTCACATATGGTAAACAACAGAGTAATTCTCTTGTTGTGCTGCAGGATTTTCAGAGACCTGTTTCAGGGTGCCAGAAAATACTTAGCTTCTTTTTGAGTAATTCTGTTAAGCATCCACTGATAATGTAGACTGACTCACTGATCATGTTCATGCTCAGAAAACAAATACTGAGTTGCAAAAATCAGGGAAAAGTGTACAGATTCTTTTGACCAGGAATTGCCCATATGAAGGGGGATTCCTGAGTAACATTTGTGTGAGTTTAGGAACTCACACTCAAACTTATCGTGTCTCTGGAAGAACATATAATTATTTGCAGAAACAGAATTAATAATGCAAAGAGCACTAGCTAATACAGGAGTGTAAGTTAATTCTTAATGTAGAAAAGAGTTTTCTTATCCAGTTCTCTTTCAAATAGGTACAAAGACTATCGAGGGAGGTATTCCCAAGATGAAAGAATTGAGTCTGTTTTAAACACGTGTATTATTGAACAAAACTCCTTGATCAAAAAGTCTCTGAAAATGTTATGTGTCTTCTCAGGATGCACCTGTCTGTCCTGATCTTTTCTGACCGGCTTAGGTTCACATTTGCAATTCAGCTATCTGAAAAATAATTTTGTATGTAGGACTTCCACTGGTGTACTGACCAAAACTTAGCATGAGCGTAGTATGTGGGTATCCCTACACAGGATACTTAAGAGTTCCTAGAGGCTTAATGTGGATTTTGGGAAGTGATTGCCAATTTCAATCTAATACCATAATGTTTACTAAAATCTAATCAACTGTATTAGCCAGTTCTCAGCACTGATTCCAAAGCTTTTCCCTTGGCTCGTATTATTAATGTTCTTTCATAGATTTGATGGGTCTACACATTTGTATATCTTTAATCACTTCAATATTTCTTCTCTTTACATGAGGTTCAATTTCTGTGAGGATGAAGTTCTAGTTGTTATATTGACATAAAGTTTATAATTAGACACCAAAACATTATTTTCTTCAGTGTCACAAATCCAAAGCATTTCTAAGAAAACGTTTGGGTCTGTTGTCTGCAGAGGAGTACATTTGTTTGATGGGTGGACTAGCAAGTTCACTTTCCAGCTCAATTCCTGCCGTCTAAATTGCGGAGTGCTTAGTCATCTGAACCTGTGATTGTGTAGTGGGTTGCATATTCTAAAAAAAAAATTATAGCTGTGAATAGTACCTGGTGTCATCAAAAGACCTTCACAGTTTCTGTTTCATTAAAAAAAGGCATGTTTCTATTAGTAGAGACAATTTCAGTAGACACCACATGCTTACATCTTCCAAGCCTCAGAACAAAACCATGCTAAAAGGGAAGCATTACGTTTCGTGATCTGTATCAAATCATTATTTCACTAAACCTTTACATCCATCTTAACCCTAATGATTTTCCTTCATAGAATCATAGAATGGCCTAGG